>NC_089846.1:2979686-3082186 GCF_035609145.1 Eleutherodactylus coqui | reverse complement strand
TAGACAGATAGATAGATAGATATGTGATAGATAGACAGATAGATAGATAGATAGATATGTGATAGATAGATAGATAATATATATTAAAGAAATAGATAGATAGATAGATAGATAGATAGATATGATATCTATAGATAGATAGGAGATAGATAGATAGATAGATATGATATCTATAGATAGATAGGAGATAGATAGATAGATATGATATCTATAGATAGATAGGAGATAGATAGATAGATAGATAGATAGGAGATAGATAGATAGATATTAGATAGATAGATAGATAGATAGATAGAAAGATATGAGATAGAGAGGTAGATAGATAATAGATATGAGATAGATAGATAGATTAGATAGATATGATATAGATAGATATATAGATAGATAGGAGATAGATAGATAGATAGATAGATAGATAGATAGATAGATAGATAGGAGATAGATAGATAGGAGATAGATAGATAGATAGATAGATAGATAGATAGATAGATAGGAGATAGATAGATAGATAGATAGATAGATAGATAGATAGATAGATAGATTGATAGATATTAGATAGATATGAGATAGAGAGGTAGATAGATAATAGATATGAGATAGATAGATAGATAGATAGATAGATAGATAGATAGATAGATAGATAGATAGATAGATAGATAGATAGATAGGAGATAGATAGATAGGAGATAGATAGATAGGAGATGGATAGATAGGAGATAGATAGATAGATAGATAGATAGATAGATAGATAGATAGATAGATAGATAGATAGATAGATAGGAGATAGATAGATAGGAGAAAGACAGATCGATTGATAGATTCTCGTAATTTCTGACATCAGTTTTTCTGCATTTTTTCCGTAATCTGACACATTTTATTAGAATGTTGATACATTTCTCGCACATCTAGACACATGAAGTAATAGACAGACCGACGGAAAGCCGGCGGAGGACAAACGGAACCGCTCATGTAGGAGAAAACGTCTGTTTTTGTGCGTGCGAGCAGGACGGGTTTGTGGTCGCCATTGATAACATTGTGGCAGGGACAGCAGGCGGATGAGATCTTGCAGGTACATCAGGACATCCGTGCTGCAGGGACTGTATGAGTGCTGCTCTGAGGGCTGACTGATCCCTGCAGGGATCCGGTGATCCAGGTAATCAGGCTGCAATGCGGACAGTGGAGCTTCATTGGAATGCACCGAGGCAACTGATGGAGGGCAGGGATGCACATGTGATGTGGCGTCCTACAGAGGTGACACGTGTGTATTAGTGTTCCCCAGCATGGTTTCCCCTGTTACGATATGCTGGGGGTTGTAGTTCACTGTAGACTGCAGACCACTAACCAGCTACTTGTGCCTTCCGGGGCTTGAAGGCATGTATAATATGTTCAGGCACTTATTAACCCTTCCGGTGCAGCATAGTTAAGGGGTGATGGTATATATATATTTCTCTGTAGTGACTCTCATCAGAGATGTGTTACTAGGCAGCGCCAAGTGTGTGCCAGGACCATACGGGCATCTCTACAGGGGGCCTGTGATCACAGCAGCGGATGGGGAGGGGGCAACATGTCCTCCACATAGAGGATCATGGAAATGTGAAGCATTCTAGAGAGACTGAATATATATCATATATAGAGAACAATCGATAGACCTCATATATGTGATGTGGTATATAGAGAATAGTCCATAGGTCTGATATACATATATGTCATGTAGATGTAATGTCTATATAGAGGATAGCTCGCAGACCTGGTGTACATATATGTAATGTGGCTGTGATGTGTATAGATAGATTGAAATAGTCCCTATACCTGGTATACATGCAGATGGGATTTCTATATAGAGGACAACTCATAGATCTGGTGTACATATATATAATGTAGCTGTGATGCATATATATATATATATATATATATATATATACACACACACACACATACACATATATTTATAGTCCCTATATCTGGTTTACATGCAGATGTGATGGATATATACAGGGGACGGTCCCTATTCCTGGTATACATATATGTCATGCAGATATTATGTATATATAGAGGATAGCTCATACACCTGGTATACATATATGTAATGTGGATGCAGTGGCTACAGAGTGTGGTGTCTACATCTGGTGTATATAGAGTCCCTATACCTGGTATACATGTAGATGTGATGTATATAGAGAATATATATAGTCCATCTGCACACAATGAATAATCATTATAGGGCTATATTTCTTGAAGACGCACTGTGTGAAGGCTGCACTTGGTTGCAGATGAGTGACTCAGTACCAGCTATTTGCCCATGTTCTTCTGCCTAGATGCTTTTTCTCATGCCCAACCTAACAGCTCTGCCATTGCCCCCAGTGATTTGATCGCCTGTTGTATGTCCACAATCACATTGATGTTGAGATGGCATGCACCTGTCTGGATGCTACCCAGTGCCCATGCCCACATTTACCTGGCTAGAGATGAGGTCCTCACATACAGACAGTGCCATCTGTATAGCGTTGTGCCTGTGGGTGACTGAGGTGGCATTGAGCTGGATCTTCCAGGTGCCATGTCTCTTGTTGGCTTGGTTCACCGCTTCCCTAAATATCTGTTCATGTTTTTTGGTGCTCAGAACCGCCCCAATATTCACAATTTTGGGGTCGCATCCGGCCCGGGCGAATGAGAACAAGAATAGGACAGCCAAAAGGAAGAGGCGCATTCTGTCCATGGATTTGGCACACCCCGGCTGAGCCAACGTCCTGTATTTGGGGGGCTCTCCAGCTCCAAACAGGGTGAAGCCGAGATGCCACAGTCTGGGAGAAACCTTGGGTTTCTGCAAGATGGAAGGGTGGGCTGAGGATGGAGGAATGGTAGTCAATGGAGAGCCAAGGTCCTGATCATTGGGGGGAGAGGAGACCATGCATAGAGGTCCTGGTGATGGGGAGACTGGAGGAACTGCTGCTTAGTCTTGGCCACTCCTCATCCAGGTATCTTCCAGGAGGTGAAGGTGAGATGAGGAGAGGTTAGAAAGTGTCAGTGGTGAGGTTTACAGATGGCAGATGTTGGGGTGTGAGGATGGTATAGGGGTGATGGTGGCAGGATGGATGCCAGGGATGATGAGGGATGGCAGCAGCACTGCTGGAGGAGACCTCTATGCTTCCACCTCCAGGACTGTCATCAGACGGAGGGGCTGCCGGCGGCCGCTGTCCTTGGTGCTGAAGGGAGAGCTGCGGCTGCTGATTCCCTCTCTCTCCTCTGCAGTGACACAGAGAGGAGGGGGTCTCTCTCCCAAATAACAAACCCACCCACAGACCCGCTGCTGGCTTAACCCCTTGTGCACCACCTGCGCTGCCTCCTGCAGTATCTAGCACAGTAATAATGCAGAGCAGAAGATTCGGGTCAGTGGGTAATTGGAACAAGTGTTTGTGCTCCCCTTCTTCTCCTCTCACCTCCAAAGCAGAGCTGCTTGTTATATAATGCAGCCCATTATTATCATACCGACCCACTGGACCATGAGGCTGCAGGAGAGCAGATCTATTTAGCCATCTCGCCCAATAAATCCTGCGATGCACAGTGATGGCTGGCTGTGAAATAGCTGTATATAGAGTGGGACCTGTGTTTATGGACCAAGCAATGACATGAAATGTAGAGAAGGACAGAATCAGGTACACTATGCTGACAGAAGTATTGGGACAAATAATAGGGAATGAAATTGGATTTTATCCCCATTTTTCCCCGGTGTTGGCCTCCTTTGGCCTCCATGACTGCAGCCCCCCTCCGGCCTCTTCCCACCAGACCCCCATAGATGTGTGGAGGGATTTGCCTCCATTCCTGGGGGAGCTTCAGATAGTGATGGGGGGATGATGGCAGTGTTAGGCGCACGGATACGGTGTTGTAGTTTGTCGCAAAAATTCTCGATGGGATTAAGATCCAGACTTTGGCCGGCCAATGAAGTCTTCAGACGTTCTGCTCCCCCACACTGGGTGCCGTATGATGTGGCACTCGGTCATGTTGGTGGAGACAAGGAGCTGCACCAGGGTATTGCCACAGGGAAGGTGATGCCACATTGTCCGGGATGGCATTGATGTTGAGGATAGTCTTCACTAAAACCAGTGGCCCTAACACACCCGCACCATAACAGAACCTCCTCCAAACTTTATTGTTGGAACAATGCCGTCATGTAGAAACCGCTCTCCAGACAACCACCACACCCAAGTGCAGCCAACTGATAGAAGATGGTGTCCTGTGATTCATCTACAACACTTGCTTCCACTCACTTACAGTCCGTCGCTCTAAGCCCCGTCGCAGGCGCCGCTGTGCATTCACTGCTGTGATGTTGTGTGCAGACGCTCGTCCATGGTAACCTTTTACATGCCATTCCCTACGGAGGGTTCTGGTGCTAGTGGATGTTCCAATGTCCTGTGAGACCCCCTGAGCGAGGGCAGACGATGTGTGTGATGTCTTCACAGCTCCTACAAGGCTTCGTGGTCCACGTTCTGTCAGTTTATGAGGTCTCCCTGAGCGTGGCGGCACCGCACACACCGGATGGCTTCCATCTCCTAATAACATGGCCAACAGTGGACTTTGATAGGATCTGTTAGTGATGGAGAGCGCTATGGCTGCTCATTGGAGATATCGCTCTTATGGGCTTGCAAAGAACAAAAGAAAACACAGGTCTGCACTAGAAGCCACACTCTAAAGGCCCATTTACACGCAATGATTATTGCTCAAAATTCGCTCAGATGATGGCATATGAGCGAATCGTTGCATGAAAATGGTGCCATCGTTTCCTCTTAGGCTGAACGATGATTTTAATGTGAGCTTAAAATCCATCATTCAGCCAGAGAGAGATAACAAGGGACACACGCTGTGTTCTGCATGGGAGTTGGAGATTACATTATATTCTGCTGACAGCCCATGGGAGAACAATGGAGCTGTGTGCAGAGCTCAGGCCACATGCTGGAATCTGCAAACAGCTCCCAGAGCCCCTTTTACAAGCAAATGAAGTTAATAAAGTGTTAATGGACATTAGTGTCCATTAACACTTTATGCAAATCAATGCTAAAACTGTCAATCTTTTAATCCTTTGAACTATTGTCTTTGCTTAAAAATGGGGCTTAAGTAACAGGCTATAAAACCACCTGAATACAATCTCTCCAAAGCTTGTATTATTGCCACCGATCACCTGCCGCTCGGGGTGTGGTTGGGCACCACTGTCATTCATGCTCTGCAAGCCACTCTCACTCCTCTGCTAGCTCCTAGGTCTCTGCCCACAGGGCTCACATGCGCTCATTCCCTTCTCTTTAAAGTGGTTGTCAGGTGGAATGTGCGAGTCAGACCCGCCGCATCCAGTTATGGTCTGACAAGAGGTCACGTGGTATTGCTCCTCCATTGTCAGTAATGTCATAGTAGAGTGAGGGGCTGTAACCTCATTAAAATAATTAGGAATGGCCCTCTTTCTATCTCAGCAGTGGCACAACTGGGACCATCCCAGGTGCTGCCACGTCAGTGCGTGGCAAAGGGGATCCACATCCATCTACCGGACAGTGATACTCTATTTCTTGGAGTGTGGCCTCTTATGTGAAGCTGTTTTCTCTTTCATCATTTGCAGGTCTGTCTTTTGGGCACACTGGGCTGCACCTCCAGTAGTGCTTTTGTAGCTGTCTCTGTTATGGGGGTCATTGTGGTGGTCTCTGTCATGGCTCTGTCTGCAGTACTTATACCTTCTGTCCTCCAGTGGAGCCACCAGGGGTGAAGCGTCATGTGCTTTCCTGGCAGCACTAGTTACACTAATAGTTCAATGTTTGCAGCTTTTATTAATATTTACTTTAATGTCTCAGATGTTCTTTGAAAGGAAAGCAGAAGAAATAAACAAGTGAAGAAGAATAACATAATGGAGTAACTTTGTTTCACCAAATTGAATCTCGATTTGTGCCTCTTCCCAGTCGCCCCTCAGCTGATGCAACGGCTTCCCACCATCCAGGCGTCGTTCTCCGACTCCATTCAGATCGTTCAGATCTTTCTTTCCAGCGTTGTTGCAGAAGTTCCCACAAATCTGCTGCACTTGTGGCTGCTTCACTTTCCCCCTTCTGTCCAGATCATCCCAAACAAGCCCAATGGGGTTTAACCCCTTAGTGATGAAGCCTGGTTGCGCCTTAATGGCTAACTCATTTTTCAGTTTTTTTTTCATTGTCGCATTCCAAGAGCCGTAACTGTTTCCTTTTTCCGTCGGCAGACACACGAGGGCTGGTTTGTTGCGGGACAAGTTGTACTTTCTAGTGGCATCATTTTTGGGTACATACAACGTATGGTGCAATTTTCATAACATTTTTATAGGGTGATTGAGGCAAAGAACTAAATTCTGCCATTTGTTGTTTGGATTCCGCATCCCAAGAGCCATAATGTTGTTCTATTCCATCCCCAGAGCGGTATGGAGGTCAGTTTCTGCGGGATGAACTCTATGCATCCAATTTTTGGGAACTTATAAGATTTGATTGCTTTTTATTCCATTTTTTCTTCAGGTAAGATCAACAAAATGCGCAATTCTGCGTGTATAAATAATATGTTACATTAATTCTGGAAGCCGGTGTGATTATGTCAATACCAAATTACCAAATTCAGAGAGGTTTAAGATAAAGAATTCATTTATTATTTCCTAGACATTTGTGTTTGATGCCCACGGTGCTGTGTAAGGGTTTGCTAGATGGTACCATTTGGTGATCCATACAACATAAAGCCCCTTAAAGGGGTTGTCCCGCGGCAGCAAGTGGGGTTCAGCACTTCTGTATGGCCATATTAATGCACTTTGTAATATACATTGTGCATTAATTATGAGCCATACAGAAGTTATAAAAAGTTTTATACTTACCTGCTCCGTTGCTGGCGTCCTCGTTCCCATGGAGCCGACTAATTTTCGCCCTCCGATGGCCAAATTAGCCGCGCTTGCGCAGTCCGGGTCTTCTGCTCTCTTCAATGGAGCCGCCGTCAAAAGATGTATGAGCAGTTGTTAAGGTCTGTGTCACACGAACAGCATTGTGTGCGCAGTACGCAGTGAATAGAACCCATTGATTTCAGTGGATTCCGTCACATAAGCATATTTCGCCTTCACGCACAAACATTGCAGCGAGCTCTACTGTCCAGCATATTTGTGTGTGAAAATAGCACATGTTGAAGTAATTAACTTAGTTGCTCATTTCAATGACTGGTAGCACGGTTTGCACACATAAAAATACAGTAAGGCACTCACATGCGAGCAAATATGCAATGCCCGTTGCACAAATACGCGTTGCAAGTGCGTGCATGCCCGTGTGACATTGGCCTTAGGGTTCGGTCACACGAGCGCATAAACGGGGCGTTTTTGTGCCCAATCGTATAAACGTGACCATCTGAGGCGTTGGTTTGCAATGTATTCGTTCACATGGGCGATTTTACGGCACGTAAAAACGGCAACCCGAAAAAAAACGGAACATACGCGACCGAAATACGCGCCAACGCATATTCGATGGCCAAAAAGATAGTTTGCAAAGTAGGAAAAAACGATAATATGCTTTCTAGCTCTGGTCATGATCGCCGAAAAACGTTCTTTCCGGCGATTAAACGCTGCGCACGTGCGAACGTAAATACGCCTACGCTCGTGTGACCGCGCCCTTAGTCTGGAGACTGTGCAGACCATTCCAGCGGCTGCTTTTTATGTAGCTGTGACATAGCCTAGAAGATTGTTTTGGATTGTCTTGCTCTATCATGAACCCCTGACCAACTAGGCGTACACCAGAGGGTATTGCAGGGCACATTAAATACTGTGGTTGCCCTTTTTATCCAGTGTGCCAGTTACTGCTGGATCCAGCCAGAGCCCCAGACCATCACGCTCCCCCTCCATGTTTGGCAGTTGGTGTCACACTCATTAACCATTCTTTCACCTGCTCAGCGGCGTACAATTACCCTAAAACCTGCTTGATGCACCACAGATGTCCCATTTTGAATCATCAGTCCATAAGACCTTCTCCCGCTCTTCAGTAGTGACTGGAGGTGCTGCTCGGCCCCGGCAAGTCTTTTTCTGCAATCTTAGCAGTGCTTTCTAGCTGATCTTCTACCTGTCTTCTCTTCACTGCATTAGGCTTTATTCCCATCAACGTATATCGACCGCCGTTTTCACGGCTGGCCGATATACGCTACGCTGTGATGTCTAAAACCTCGTGAATGGGCGCACAAATCTAACTTTGTACGCCCGTTCAGACAGCATGGGCCCCGGTGCATATACGCTGAGGATGCCATGTTGTTGCCTCTTCCCCTTTCCTCCCCCTCGCTGGCTCACCTGTTCTCTCCTCCCCTCCGGCTGATTGCAATAGGAGGGGGCGGGACGGGGCTAAGCGCTGCCCCATCCCACCTCCTCCCATTGCTGGCTGTGGACAGCAATGGGAGGAGGCAAGACGGGGACGGTACTTAGCTCTGCCCCCATCCTGCCCCCTCCCATTGCAAACAGCTGGAGGGGAGGAGAGAAGAGGGAGGTAATTGCTAAACTCCCTCCCACCTCTCTTCTCTGGCCGCTGTCATTGGCTCCCATAGGAGCCCATGCAGCAGCTGACGTATTCCGGCCCAAAAGGTAGTTCCAGGACTATCTTTTGGGCCCAACGTAAAAACGCCCGGCGCTATATTGGCCGGCGGGGCGCTTTTATGTCGCGGGAATATGGCCATGTGATCTGATGCATTGGAATCCAATGCATCAAATCACAGTCTGTATTGTCCGGCCGTGAAAACTGCGGCCGATATACGCTTGTGGAAAGAGGCCGTAAGCTGTGCTGGCAGGTTTTGTGCTGACAGCTGCTGACTAAACCGCTGACTCTAAAAAACGTGTCATGGGGTTTTTCTTGCGTCCTTTGGTCCTCCTGCCCGAATCCTCCAGCTTCTAAGTGCCTGTTGATGGTACAGGATCTCTACTGACGGCCACCTTCGGGCTTTCTTGGTATTTCTCGGTGGGACAGACCTGCACTTCTAAGCGTTATCATTGTCTTCTTCGGTTAATTGCCCTTTTCTGGCCATTATGATAGCGATGTGCTCCGTCCTGAAGAGCGAAGCTGCCCCATCCTGCCCCGGAGGGTGCAGCGCCAGTTACATAGAATAAGAGGCTTGGAAAGTCATCTACAGAGTTGAGACTCCTGTAGGAATAGTTTGCATCCAGCGTCAAACCATAGCTTGCTTTCTATGCTGCAGAGCAGCGCTCCGTGATGGGTTCCCTGAAAGAAACTCAGACTATTATGCTTCAGGTTGTAATAATATGCTTGGTCCCCTTCGTTCCGCTTCTTGTTATTGGTGGACCTGAACTGCATTAATGTCAAATATTACAGCAAAAAGTAAGGCGTTCTAAACCTTTTATAGACGGCAGCTGTTCATTTCTGGGGGAGATCGGAAGATGCCTTCAGTGGGGGTCCGAGAGCACTGGTGTTCCCCAAATGAAGGAGATGCTGTGGTGAGTGGGTGCCTCATCCTGGCGCGGCATGCTCTCACCAATCACGTGCTGCTCCCCTTCCCCTCTCGCAGCACAAGTCTCAGTCATTGCAGCTTCATCTCCCTCCTACCATCTACTTACTGTTTTGCACTGCATGGAGTTTTTGATGGGTGAGGAGGTTTCTGGCGCCCCCCTGTGCCTCGTTTCTGGCATGGGTGGAGGAGGGCCCTGTTAGCTCTCTCTACCCCAGATCAGAATTAAGGAATGCCCCCTCCCGGTCCATCCAAGCATATCTGCCCCATTCCTAGATCTGGGAAGCGCTGTGTATATATGAACGCTGGTACTTTGGGGGGCTACATTTAATTACACACTCTGCAGTACGGCTCAGCTGAAAGTCAGTTGTCATGGAAACCAACTGCTTAGAACAATGTGAGCGCGGCGTCTTCTAGAAGAACATGGCAGATTATATTGGGTGATGGGTGTTATGTATGATGCAGACAGCCTGCAGATTGTATTCTGCTGCCTCCCCTCCAGCCCCTCCTCACGTCAGGGGTCGTCCGCAGTGACGGACCGCCGGACCCCGAGTCCGAACATCATCCGGAGACCTGTGGTCAGGCCGGGACTCACTTCTGATGGCCGTAAATAAACGTGCCGACCGAGGAAGAGAAAGAAATGCACCATCAGTGATACAAGTTTTGCGCACTTTTCCCCGCCGCAGTCTCGTATTTCCGTATTTCTCGTTACACAATGGCGCTTTATTAGAGTAATTTTTGTTTAAAAAATAAATGTAGCAACTTTTTTAAAACATTGATAGAAGATATAAATCTGTCAGCGCCGCGGTCAGCGCTCGTGTGTCGCTCCTACTGCACTGCGAACGCTGCAAAAACGAAACCCACCAACAATAGCGCCGCGGCATCTAAAAAAAACTATTCGACCCACTTAGAAGATTTTCACTTTGTTTCTGTAGATCTTACAAAGTGCAACAAGCCGGATGTCAGTGGAAGAAGGCGGGGCTAATAAAGCCAATGGGAAGTAGGTCTGTGGCGCTGAAGGGGTTAATGACTCAACAGGCATCCAGGACCGCTTCAGTCCCGCCTCACCTTTCGGGGTCTGGGATTGGCCGCTGCTGGGGGGTAACAGATTTCTGGTTTCTATGATGGCGCCCCTCCCTGCGGCCGCTGCGCTCCTGGAGACCCCCGCAGGGCTCTGCTTGTACAGCCCAGGGTGCCGCTGCTCTGAGGCTCGTGTGCCCAGTGGGCGCTGCGCCGCCGCTGCCGCCATACTAGGGGAGTCGCAGAAATAGCAGCTCCATCATATGGTGTCATTGGAGCTGAGGCACCGCAGAGCCCGGCTGCTATTGATCAGTTCAATGACAAATTCAGCTCTGCTACATCTCATCTCTCTGCGGTTTCCATCTGAAGAAACCTTTAATCCGGCGTCTGATAATCCAGCACAGAGCGGCAGTATTGGGGCTCATGTCCGCGGCCGCGCTACCATCGCATATTACGCTTGCGTTGCCCGGCTGCGTGATATGTTCCGTAAATTGTATCAGAGACACCAATGGCGCAGCGGTGACATCACTGAGGCGCGAGGCGTTGCGTGGCTCCTCCCACAAATGGCCGCCCGCATTCTCCGCTGTCGTCCTCTTCGATATTAAAACTGTTTTCTCATCAAACATCCTCTGCAGCTTTCTATCTGCTGCCGGCGGCTCGTCCCGCTCCCTAGCAACCAGCCCCATCTCCCTAGCAACCGCATCATTTGACACATTAGCCAGGGAAATATGAATTTCTCCTTAAATTGCGCCCCGGCGCGGCGGTCCTGGCCTCGTTCTCCGCTGTCACTGGAGGAAGCCTGGCAATGTCACAGCTCACACACTGCGCCGGCAGACGGATACAACGCAGATGTAGCAGAGCTGAGTTTGTAATTAAAATGCTTCATTCATGCGGTGCATTAATATTCAATGACAAACTCGGCTCTGCTGCATCTCTAAATGCAGGTTGGACTGCAGGTGAACTGCAGCTTTGCATCGCCTCATGGAGTCTTCAAGGTGCACGTACAGCTCTGCTACATCTGCGATAAAACTGCGGTCCCTCCCTTGCCAGGAGATAGCCAGACCGGAATATCGAGTTTAGTAAGGTGCAGCTGCGCTGTATAAAGGTGAGTATTACACACAAGTAGCAGAGCTGAGTTTGTTGCTTGGCACGGCACCAAGTCTTATCTGGGTTTCTTTAGGCCAGCAGGCGATCCTCCCCCCTGGGCGAGCGCCATGGAGCGCAGGTTCAGCTCTGCTATATCTACAGCCGATGACCTCTGCTGTACATAGGACGGGCAGGGCGGGGCCACACCCCTCACCTAGTCACCGACTACCTCATTGGGTCCATGAGATGATGTCACTGCGCAGCTGCCGTCCGACCAGCGGGCAGAGAAGTGGCGGCTCCAGGAGGCTCTAAGTTTGGGTCTGTATTTTGCGCACGTGGTCTCTGCCATTAGGAAGCTCGCAGCCACGCCGACCTCTTAACACGGGACTCCTGTGCGAGCGCGATACGGCTTTACGTAAAAATCACGGTTCAATAGGAAAAATGTAATAATGGCACCGCGTGAGACTCGCACGTACGTAGCGCCAATCCAGAATGTACCATGTGATGCGCTGCCATCCAGTCTGGATGCGACCCCGCGTACCTGCTTTCTCTGTACTCCAGATGACTGCGGACGCTCGCCGTCAGTCGTGCGCAGTACTTTTTCCCACGCCGTCGCAGGTGATGACGCTGTACCCGCAGCCTATCAGGAGGCGCTGCGGGGCGGACGGCGTCCGTTGACTTTAATGGAGGCCGCAGCAAAATAGACAATGCTGCCATTTTTTCTCCGCTCGCGGAATACGCAATTCATTTCCGCGTGAAGGAACGTGACTTTACATACCTTTCACAGCTGGGGGCGCTGTTTGCTGCGTTCAAAGTCCCGGGACTCTCTATCTTTCCGCGGACGGCGCTCTGGGGGGGGGGGGGGGGGGGTTTATTGGCATTATTTTGGGGAGCGTACGGCTTTTATTTTGTTTGGAAGGCGAAATGAACAAAAACGGTTATCTTATTTTATATATAGCGTTCGCCGTGCAGCAGATACATTCTGTGTATTGCGCAGGTCGCTACGAATGCGATGACACCAAATGTGGGTGGGGTTAAGCAGAGAGGAGAAAATGAAGAAAAAAAAAAGGTTTTTTTATGTGTATGTTTAGATGTCTTGACCCTGTAGGGGGCGCTGTAATCACTCTGATAATACACTGCAGGACTCCAGTTACTGCACTGCATTATCAAATAGCAATCACCGCCCATGGCAACCCATCAGCCCCGGGCGATTACATGGCGGAGGGCCGATGACATCACAGTGCGAGCGCCCCCCCCTTTACATGCAGCATGGAAGGGGTTAACAGTGTTCTGCCCGATCCCCGCTGTAGTTGGCGAGGATTGGCTGCTGAGCCCTCGCCATCCGTGGGACGTAAATGTGTGCAAGAACTTCACCTGGACGGACACTGACGCTCCGGGGCACGAAGGGTTAAAGGAAATTGGCTATTTCTGGTGTACGGATGGTAGTCACGGACCCGCCCATCTGTAAGAAGCCCCGCGGACACGGAGCTGACAAGCGTTGCAAGTAGAGCATGAAGAAACGGCGACATTATTTGCGCTTCGCGCTTCTTTTGCGTGTGACGGTAGATGTATAATTCCACCACACCAACGCCCGCGGACCGCCCCTGTGCCCGCCGTGTGAGCGGCCCTCGCGGAGATGCCGCAGAGCTCCGCACTGTTTATTCGCGCGTCGCGGTTTTGTTGCAGTTCTTGCTGCGATTTTCCAAAACAGCTATAAAACCGTGACCTGAACAGACGCGTCCGTCCTCGCTGCACGCTCCATCCGCAGGTGGCATTCGCCATTAGGCTGTGACGGCACGACGACATCAGATGGCGGGAAAGTCACATGACCAAATTATTTAATGCCACTCATCCGTGATTTGTTGAAATGGGAATGTTTGAGGGCGCTTTCACACGGCGAGAAAACACCTGACTGTGCGGCCCGCGACGCCAGCGCGCAGCGTCCAGTGCCACCCAGCGTCCAGCACCCAGCGTCCAGCGCGCAGCGTCCAGTGCCACCCAGCGTCCAGCACCCAGCGCCACCCAGCGTCCAGCGCCACCCAGCGCGCAGCGTCCAGTGCCACCCAGCGTCCAGCACCCAGCGTCCAGCGCTACCCAGCGCGCAGCGTCCAGTGCCGCCCAGCACCCAGCGTCCAGCGTCCACGGCCACCCAGCGCCCAGCGCCCAGCACCTAGCGTCCAGCGCCACCAGCGTCCACGGCCACCCAGCGTCCAGCGCCCAGCACCTAGCGTCCAGCGCCACCAGCGTCCATGGCCACCCAGCGCCCAGCGCCACCCAGTGCCCAGTGCCACCAGCGCCCAGCGCCACCCAGCGCCCAGCGTCCAGTGCCACCCAGCGCCCAGCACCCAGTACAACCAGCGCCACCCAGTGCCCAGCACCCAGCGCCACCCAGCGCCACCAGCGCCACCCAGCGCCACCAGCGCCACCCAGCGCCCAGTGCCACCAGCACCCAGCGCCACCCAGCGCCCAGTGCCACCAGCGCCCCCCAGCGCCCAGTGCCACCAGCACCCAGCGCCACCAGCGTCCAGCGCCACCCAGCGCCCAGTGCCACCAGCACCCAGCGCTACCCAGCGCCCAGTGCCACCAGCGCCACCCAGCGCCCAGTGCCACCAGCACCCAGCGCCACCAGCGTCCAGCGCCACCCAGCGCCCAGTGCCACCAGCACCCAGCGCCACCCAGCGTCTAAGCGCGTCCTTCCCGTCTGCCATGTTTTCACTCATTAGTTGTTAACTTAGAACTCCGAGGACTTTCACAATAAAAATCGTGCGACTCCATCGCGGCCGCGAGGCGGATCGTCCGCAAGAAGAAGCAGCGCTGACGCTCAGAGATCACGGGAACAAAGCTGCGACATCGCGCCGCCGCGGGGCCAAACCATGGAGGAGCACGCGCCTGCAGCGCCGCCGCATCGCCGGAGATTTGGGGGTTAAACCGCAGACAGAAAATCGCTGCGAGTCGCTCCGTCACCGCCGCATCCCCGGGGCTGGCCATGGAGGCGGCGCCGCTGTAAGGGGCGGGCCTAAGATAGCCGTGGAGGCGGTGCCAGTGTAAAGGGCAGGGCTTCAGGTTGTTCCAGTCGCCATGGAGGCGGAGTCAGTGTAAGGGGCGGGGCTGCCACGCAGGCCGCAGCTCCGGGCTGTTAATGCAGTGTAGGTGGGGCCAGAATAAGGGGCGGGGGCTTCTGGATGTTATAGTCGCCAAGGAGGCGGTACCAGTATAAGGGGCGTGGCTGTTAGACAGGTAGCGGCTCTGGTTGCCATGGAGGCAGCTGGGGTATAAGGTGCGGAGGGGCGGGGCCGGCAGACAGGTGCGGCGGTGGCGGCGGAGGATGGAGTCGGTGTTCTTGCTGCTGCTGGGCGGCCTCCTCCTGCCGCTGGCCGCGGGGCTCCTGGGCGGGCGGCTCCTGCTGCTCCTCCTGCCTCTCGCCTGCTGGGGCTGGTGGGCGCTGAACCGGCCGCTGGAGTTGCTGCGGGGCCCCGACGAGGTGGGCTACATCCAGGAGCGGGGCCGCAGCCGGGCGCAGACCGCCAACATGGTGCGCAGGAGGCGGCGGACTGGCGAGCTGCCCCCGGTCTACCCCAACGGCTGGTACCACGTGCTGGACTCGGCGCTGCTGCGGCCAGGGGCGCTGCGGAACGTCAGCCTGTGCGGTAAGGCGGACTACAAGTCCCAGCGGGGAGGGGGCGGGGCCCCGGGGGTCACATGGAGTGAAGTTCGTTATGGGTTGCGAGGCTCCGCGGTGTGCATGACAGACTGAACCCCCGGAGAGTGTAGGGGGCGGCGGGGCCGGAGAGACGGAGCAATCCCCTGGAGGGGCGCCGGGGGCTCTAATGGACCTTGTGGCGACTAGTCATCTGTAAGATCTCTGCTACTTGTCATGTAACCCCTTAGTGACCGGTCTGTAGTGTCCCCGAGGGAGCGGAACCCACTGACAGCCCGGGGGACATATAATGTGTTGGAGATGTTACTGCCTGCACTCTGGGGGACATATAATGTGGTGGAGATGTTACTGGCCGCACTCTGGGGGACATATAATGTGTTGGAGATGTTACTGCCTGCACTCTGGGGGACATATAATGTGGTGGAGATGTTACTGGCTGCAGTCTGGGGGACATATAATGTGTTGGAGATGTTACTGGCTGCACTCTGGGGGACATATAATGTGTTGGAGATGTTACTGGCCGCTCTCTGGGGGACATATAATGTGTTGGAGATGTTACTGGCTGCACTCTGGGGGACATATAATGTATTATAGATGTTACTGGCCGCACTCTGGGGGACATATAATGTGTTGGAGATGTTACTGGTTGCACTCTGGGGGACTTATAATGTGTTGGAGATGTAACTGGCCGCACTCTGGGGGACTTATAATGTGTTGGAGATGTTACTGGCTGCACTCTGGGGGACATATAATGTATTATAGATGTTACTGGCCGCACTCTGGGGGACATATAATGTGTTGGAGATGTTACTGGCCGCACTCTGGGGGACATATAATGTGTTGGAGATGTTACTGGCCGCACTCTGGGGGACATATAATGTATTATAGATGTTACTGGCCGCACTCTGGGGGACATATAATGTGTTGGAGATGTTACTGGTTGCACTCTGGGGGACATATAATGTGTTGGAGATGTTACTGGCTGCACTCTGGGGGACATATAATGTATTATAGATGTTACTGGCCGCACTCTGGGGGACATATAATGTGTTGGAGATGTTACTGGCCGCACTCTGGGGGACATATAATGTGTTGTAGATGTTACTGCCTGCACTCTGGGGGACATATAATGTGTTGGAGATGTTACTGGGCGCACTCTGGGGGACATATAATGTGTTGGAGATGTTACTGGGCGCACTCTGGGGGACATATAATGTGTTGGAGATGTTACTGGGCGCACTCTGGGGGACATATAATGTGTTGGAGAGGTTACTGGGCGCACTCTGGGGGACACATAATATGTTGGAGAGGTTACTGGGCGCACTCTGGGGGACATATAATGTGTTGGAGAGGTTACTGGGCGCACTCTGGGGGACATATAATGTGTTGGAGAGGTTACTGGCCGCACTCTGGGGGACATATAATGTGTTGGAGAGGTTACTGGCCGCACTCTGGGGGACATATAATGTGTTGGAGAGGTTACTGGCCGCACTCTGGGGGACATATAATGTGTTGGAGAGGTTACTGGCCGCACTCTGGGGGACACACAATGTGTTGGAGAGGTTACTGGGCGCACTCTGGGGGACATATAGTGTGTTAGGGAGGTGTCACTGGCCGCACTCTGGGGGACACATAATGTGTTAGGGAGGTGTCACTGGCCGCACTCTGGGGGACACATAATGTGTTAGGGAGGTGTCACTGGCCGCACTCTGGGGGACACATAATGTGTTAGGGAGGTGTCACTGGCCGCACTCTGGGGGACACATAATGTGTTAGGGAGGTGTCACTGGTCGCACTCTGGGGGACACATAATGTGTTAGGGAGGTGTCACTGGCCGCACTCTGGGGGACACATAATGTGTTAGGGAGGTGTCACTGGTCGCACTCTGGGGGACACATAATGTGTTAGGGAGGTGTCACTGGCCGCACTCTGGGGGACACATAATGTGTTAGGGAGGTGTCACTGGCCGCACTCTGGGGGACACATAATGTGTTAGGGAGGTGTCACTGGCCGCACTCTGGGGGACACATAATGTGTTAGGGAGGTGTCACTGGCCGCACTCTGGGGGACACATAATGTGTTAGGGAGGTGTCACTGGCCGCACTCTGGGGGACACATAATGTGTTAGGGAGGTGTCACTGGCCGCACTCTGGGGGACACATAATGTGTTAGGGAGGTGTCACTGGCCGCACTCTGGGGGACACATAATGTGTTAGGGAGGTGTCACTGGCCGCACTCTGGGGGACACATAATGTGTTGGGGAGGTGTCACTGGCCGCACTCTGGGGGACATATAATGGGTTGTATATCGTTTTTTTGGGGGGGGGGGGCTGGATAAAATGTCCCTAACTTCTGCCCTGTTTGTTTTGTATTTACAACGTTCCCCGTTCGTTAATAATAATCGGATAACTTTCCTATCTGATCGGCGCGATGCCTGGGATAACGAGTTTATAGACGTGTAATGACTTCTCCTCCAGGCAGCGGCGCTCTGGTCATGTGACTTCTGGATTAGTTTTTGGGAGGTAAAGAAAATAAAAATACCAATTCTGACACGTTTGCGGCGCTCGCCGCCTGATGCATTTTTGTCGCCCGGGTTACGAACTAAAACAATTCTGGGTTTTTATTTATTTTTATCCAGTTCAAAACAGGTTTAACTCGATGATGATTGTTTGTTTGTTTTGTTTCTTTAATCTAGTTCCTGAATGGGACTTGTTCATGCTCAGACAATACACTGCATTACTTCTGTACTGCACTCTACTAAGCCTGTAACAGCAGCCCTGAAGACTCTCCCGGAGGCGGGGCCTAATAGGAGGAGTTACATGGCAGACATGGAGGCCTTTAACAGGCTTGCAGCTGCCATGGCAACCCATTGTTACCTTATGATCGCCGCGTGGCTGCAGAAGGGTGAAGGCAACCCCCCCCCCCTCCCCCATCTGCTCACGTGCTGCAGTTGGTATGACTTGTGGTATCTAAGGGGTTAAGTAGGATCCTGGCTGCCAGTCAGCGAAGCAGGTATAAAGTCCGTTAGTGAGGTCAATAAACGGTGTATTATGATCACCAAGGGGGTAAACCCCTCCAGCGGATACAGGAGCTCTGATACATTGTATCTATATCAGATGTCGGGAGGTTTTTCATCCCCTTCACTGACTGTAAGCAGAGATCTTGACAATAAGGAATTGATACACAAAGTTCTGCAGCTTCTTAATCCTTTTCATTATGTAAATATTTAGAGTCTTTCAGCCAATGTGGCGGCGTCCGGTGCTGATCGGGGATTGGTGGGGACTCCGGAGAGCGCCCCCTGTCCTTAAGGACCTGCTTGGTGCCGTATCGGGGATTGGTGGGGACTCCGGAGAGCGCCCCCTGTCCTTGAGGACCTGTTTGGCGCCGGGATTGGGTCACATCCTGTCGACACACGAGACTCCAAAAACCGAACAGGAATCTCCATCATGAAAGATGGAGCCATCTAGGGTCCATGGAAGATCCTGCTGATGCTTGTAAGGCTCTGTTTACATGCAGCTGGTCTGTTTTCTGCATACAGTTCCTTTGTTCTGCCATGGGGCTGCAAGGTGGATACAATGTAATCAGCGCTCCCTGGGGAGAACACTGCATGCGGTCCCTGCTGTCAGCTCTCCAGCTGAATGATGGGCTTTATGCTCTCCTAAAAATCATCGTTTACACACATGACTCAACCAGTCTACCATTGAGTTCCAGACTCCACCTACTAATTAGTATAACAATCCGGTAGCCATTAGACTGAGCCCCATCCGATCAGTATGAGGCAGTTGAAGGGTTCGGTGTACGTCTCTCAGCACAGATGCATCTCACCGTTACGTTCTCTTGTACAGGTTGTTCTGATGCACAAAGTAGTCCAGGCTGAAGCGCAGGCTCCACTTATGACCCGCATACATGAGACGAGAGTTCTGGCTATTCTAGCAGTCCGGACACAAAGGGTTAAAGTTCTGCAACGTAAGGAAACTCCGGGAAAGTCGGGGCATTCCTTGTGGAAACTGTCTGTCCAACAGGGCCACAATACACTAATATGTCGGGTCACGATTTAATGCAGCCGGGAGCAGCGCAGCCTGTACACGTCAAACTGAAGAGGCCTCCAACCTCTAACGGGTAGATAATGGAAGGAAGCGATCGGTCCGCAGTGCGCTCCTCGTCTGTCCGTCCGCTGATCCGGCAAGTGAGGTAGAAGCAGCAGACTAGACCTTCCTCAAAACAGAACCAAAGCACGTGGAAAATTCTCGAGTCTTGGGCTGCCTGTCCGCGGTCACTTTTGCGTTGTTCCCTGCGGCGATGATCCGGCCGTGGGGAATGCAGTGCAAGCTTGCCATGGCATTGGTATGGCCTCTGTCCGCGAGCGGAGAATCATAGCATGCTGCGAATTGCCGCGATTCTCCATGGTGAGCCTATCTGTCAGCTGGCTCCTGCTCCCCGGTGGCGGCTCCCATGACTGAGATCCATAGCCGGATACTGCAACGCCCGTGGACAGGCAGCCTTACTGCATTGTATGGTGGCGGAGCTGCAATACCAGACACAACCCATGATCAAGGGTGACGCTGTGCTTTAAAAAAAAGCAGCCATGTTTTTGTAAGCCTGGGCAATGCCTTTTAATGGAAGCTACAAGTATGGTGGCCAGCAAAGCCCTGTGGTTGAATACTGTGTGTTAGCCCGGCCCGAGGGTGTGGAGTGACACACCGGACCCCAATGTCCACTAGACAGGAGTGTATCTGGTGCTGGTACTGCTGGTACTGCTAAAGAAACTGATCCTTGACCCAACCGACGCCACCAACTACCGACCCGTCTCAAACCTCCCCTTCATCTCCAAATCACTAGAACGCCTGGTCTACTCCCGTCTCACACGCTTTCTTTCTGATATCTCTCTCCCCGACCTCCTTGTCTTTCCACCTTCCAGCAGACCTCCTTCAACATCTCCATTCCAGTGTCTGGCACCATCATAACCCCCAGACGGCATGCCCGATGCCTTGGGGGTCACACTGGACTCTGACCTCTCCTTTGCCCCCCATATCCAATCTCTGGCCCAAACATGCCACATGCACCTCAGAAATATTGCTAAAATGCGTCCGTTCCTCACCATGGACACGCTAAAGACCCTCTCCACTCCAATCCATACTAAATGCAGCAGCTAGGCTCATTTTTCTATCCAGCTGTTACTCAGACCCCTCCACTCTATGCCAGTCGCTGCATTGGCTGCCCATCTACTGCAGAATAAAATTTAAACTGCTCACCCACAAAGCTCTGCATGGCACAGCGCCACTATACATTACCTCCCTCCTGTCTGTACACCACCGTACATCGCCTCCCTCCTGTCCGTACACCACCATACATCGCCTCCCTCCTGTCAGTACACCACCATACATCGCCTCCCTCCTGTCAGTACACCACCATACATCGCCTCCCTCCTGTCAGTACACCACCATACATCGCCTCCCTCCTGTCAGTACACCACCATACATCGCCTCCCTCCTGTCAGTACACCACCATACATCGCCTCCCTCCTGTCAGTACACCACCATACATCGCCTCCCTACTGTCCGTACACCACCATACATCGCCTCCCTCCTGTCAGTACACCACCATACATCGCCTCCCTCCTGTCAGTACACCACCATACATCGCCTCCCTCCTGTCAGTACACCACCATACATCGCCTCCCTCCTGTCAGTACACCACCATACATCGCCTCCCTCCTGTCAGTACACCACCATACATCGCCTCCCTACTGTCAGTACACCACCATACATCGCCTCCCTCCTGTCAGTACACCACCATACATCGCCTCCCTCCTGTCAGTACACCACCATACATCGCCTCCCTACTGTCAGTACACCACCATACATCGCCTCCCTACTGTCAGTACACCACCATACATCGCCTCCCTACTGTCAGTACACCACCATACATCGCCTCCCTACTGTCAGTACACCACCATACATCGCCTCCCTACTGTCAGTACACCACCATACATCGCCTCCCTACTGTCAGTACACCACCATACATCGCCTCCCTCCTGTCAGTACACCACCATACATCGCCTCCCTACTTTCAGTACACCAGCATACATCGCCTCCCTACTGTCAGTACACCACCATACATCGCCTCCCTCCTGTCAGTACACCACCATACATCGCCTCCCTACTTTCAGTACACCACCATACATCGCCTCCCTCCTGTCAGTACACCACCATACATCGCCTCCCTACTGTCAGTACACCACCATACATCGCCTCCCTCCTGTCAGTACACCACCCAGCCCGCTCACTCCGATCGGCTAACACCCTCAGACTAAACACCCCTGTAATACGAACCTCTCATGCTCGCCTACAGGACTTCACCAGAGCAGCACCCATCCTCTGGAACGCTCTACCCCAAGGCATCCGGACAATCCCTTCAGACGCGCCTCTTCAAAGTAGCATACCAAACCTGCTGACCTAGTCCCCTCCCATCCCCACAATACGCCCCCTGCCCCTCCCTATGGCTCTTTTGCCTATCATGTACACTTCCTGCCCCCCATGTCCTGTACTGCCCCCCACCCCGTTTGTGCCCTAAATATGGTGTATGTTATTGCTGCCCGCGCCGGTACCTTCTGTATCACCCCAACCCTCTGTTTCCAAACAATTGGATACCACATGTAACCTTTGTAATTTCGGTATAGTTTGCGTTCCCCGTGTGCCTCCAGCGCTGCGGAATAAGTTGGCGCTATACAAATAAAGATTATCCGGTTGGCTCGCAGCTCCTAGACTTGTGAAGCTCCTACATGGCCGCCCCTTCGTCAGGCTAGATGCCCATTGGTATTTTGGAGGGTATTGAGGACTTGGGATGTATCTTCTGTTCCTACTGATGATCCTACCTGTGGGGTGCCTGATTAGGACCAGCGCCCTCCTCCATGTGGACGTGTCTGGTATTGCAGTTCGGCTCCGATTGCTTGAATATCAGATTTTTTCTGCTATGACAAACCTCTGACTCCTCGTCTGCTGCACAGCGGTGGTGGCACCCATGTCCCTCACCCAGGACCAGCGGCAGGGTCTGGCAGGGACCTCGGGTGTCTGAAGGGTAGACGTTGCCTGCTTGATGACAGTTTCCAGGTAGGAACAGGATTGAGGTGATTTCAGCCGGGAGGTTGCTGAACTCCTCGCTCCTTCGGTTCTCTGTGGCCTACCTGGCTGACGTCTCTGATATCCCATCAATGTCCTTGTATGAAGGTGTCAGGACACGGGCACAGTACACGGAGGGGCCCGGCAGCTCTGACCGCCTCCGCACGTTGCGTGTCGCATGGCCTTTGGGGATCCGTAATGAGCTGCCGGATTCTGGGAGTCTTCAGGATTCACCTTGTAGATTTCTCGCCTGCGAGACACGATCGCCGCACGTAGAGCAGACTGCTGTTACACTCGTGTAAAGGGCTCCGGTCGCCAGACGTATGCCCCAACATGGCCCCCTGAACAACCCCATGAACCTCCTATTGGGGGCCCCTCAAAGCCTCATGAGCCCTAGAAAGCCCTGGCAAGGAAGCGCTATGAATGGGCTAATCTGATTGGCTGCAGTTACCTGAATGTGTGGAAATGAATGCCCCTCCAGCGGTCGGGGGGAGGGGTTGTGATGGCCCGGCGATCACTGGTTGGTTGACTTCATGGTTCTCATCCTGCAGGTGAACAGCTGGCGGTCTACCGGACGCTGGATGGCAGAGTGTTCGCGGTAGATGCCTACTGCCCTCACCTGGGTGCAAATCTTGCCGTGGGAGGTAGAGTGGTTGGCGACTGCATCGAGTGTCCCTTCCATGGCTGGCGGTTCTGCGGAGAGGATGGCAGGTGTACCAGGATACCCTACGCTGAAAAAGGTAGGCAAGCTGCTACTGGGGTGCCTGGAAGTAGTTATACCTTTATGGGGGTCACCCAGGCAGAAAGTGAGGCGCTGGTTAACCCCTTAATGACACCGCCTGTTCTGGTCATAGGGACATGATGTTTTTTGGGGATTTCCGTCTCCACCATCTTTGTCGTCACGGCCGGTCGAGGGGTTTTTGCACTGTGTGACTCGCGGTAGCTTTATAGGTACCATTTCTGGGTCCATACAGGTTTTTTGATCACTTTTATTGCATTTTTGAGGCAAAGTGAGCAAAGAAGCATTTTGTGTGTTAAATTTGTTAAGAATGCGACGGTGCCAAATGTGTTTTTTTTTTTTTTCTTATCTTATTAAAGAGGGGAGCAGGCGCAAAGTTTTTTTCTTTTTCCCGTACTGCAGCGGGCGGCTCGTGCTGCGGATGGTGTGGGCTCAGCGTCTGCGCCGTGCCATCCATGGGGGGTTAAAGTGGCACGCATCCAGCTCGCAGAGCACACAATATGGCGGTTATGAGAGAAGTAACCGCAAGGTTATGGCTGCGGAGACCCCCGGAGGTTCGCTGCTGACACTCTCCTTCTACTTGTAGTCCCTGAATTTGCGAAGACGCGGACCTGGCCATGTTGCGACATTAACAAGATGGTGTTCATCTGGTATCACTGCGACCGGACAGAGCCGACGTGGAGGATCCCGGAGCAGGAGGAGATCACCGCTGAGCAATGGATCTACAGGGGCCGCACGGAGCATTACGTCAGCGCTCACATAGAGGTGAGGAGGCGCCGCGCCATCGCTGCTCTTGCATGAAGGAGAATGCAGGCGCGCCGGTCCGGGAATGTCGCCCAACGCCTGTGAATGTGGAGAATGTAAACATAGACTTATGTGAATAAGAGCGCCGGGCGTCTCACCTGCGTGCCACTTCACCTAAATGGTGGTTTGTGTTTTTAACCCCTTAATGCTCCATGACACACAGGTACATCATGGCGGTTCGGGGTTTATATGGAGGGGGATCGGTGTGGAAAATGCGCCCCATTTCCACTACATGTGAATGTTCCCTTGCCGGACCCCGTCCCCCTAACAGTAGGAGGCGTGGCCTCATACAGTCATTAACTAGACTGTAGAGTAGAAATTTGCATACATCATAGCAGCCATGTGCAGCTCCTTGCGGTGCGGGTCTGCAGCAGAGAGGTGGCCTACGAAGGGGATCACGACCCTTAGTTATTACTTTCATATAGTTTTGTGCCCCCCATAGATCATAGATTATATGTCGCGGGGGTGTATTGTACTGGGGGGACTCGCGTCAGTCAAGGGGGGTTATTGTACTGGGGGGGGGGGGGGCGCATCAGTCGGGGTGGGTATGTCACTTGCTGTACAGTGTTGGTCTGTCCATGTGATGGCGGCTCTGGGCGGCTGCAGGTACTGGCAGGTCCCAGTGGAATCGTTTTACAAGGTTTCTTGATGTACGTATTGTGATTGCAGGAGATCCCGGAGAACGCGGCAGACATCGCTCACCTCGCCGTCCTGCATGAGCCGAGCATACTGAGCGGCGGGGACATCTGCTACACAAAGTCACGCATCTGGGACTTCTTCACACACACTTGGAAGGTGAGAATGTTGCTGGCATCGGAGATGGTGCTAGGCATCAGGAGGCTGCTTGAGGGTCGAGATCGAGAAGGTGTCCGATACTTGGGAAGTTCGGGTGGGGGGTGACGAGCGTCCACAGACTAATGAGAACTGCTGGAATGGTAAGAGGCCCCATGACAGTTCTCCTTGCCATCTGCTGACATTGACTGGGATTATGATCCAGTGGAGGCGGTCACAATACGATCCAGTTGGGATGCAGCGTTATGTGCTGGTGGGAATTGGGACTAGTGGTCCAGGAAGTGTTGTCGTAGGGCAGAGGCCTTGCAGGTGGACACGTTGTAGCAGGAACAAGCGGCCGTACGGGTGGGTTATCCTCTCAACTGCCATGTCTCCTGCTTTCAGGTCCAGTGGGAACCAGAAGCTGCACCCAACAAGCACTGCTCGCAGATGTCCGTGCAGCACGCCTCTCTGATCTTCGGGAAGCACTTTTCTCTACTGGACGTGGATGTTGTCGCCCGCCAGGTAAGAGCTGCAGGCGATCCCGCCTGACCGTGTCTTATCGCTCTTAGTACGCGCTAGAGTTGCATTTCATCGATTTGTGTAATATTCTGAGATCCACTTTCTGGGAGTTGTCTTGCTGCAGGCCACTAGTTGTACATGGATCCCATCTCGGTTATTGGCTTGGTGTCTGGTGGTTTAACAGGATCCCTCCGTGTGACACTGAATCCCGCTGCTGCTGAACTGTTGGCTATATAGTCTGCCATGTTTCTGAAGCCACATCTGAGAGACATAAAGGGGCACTAACTTTTCCGACCACTTCTGCTCCTCTACCAGCTGGTTAGTCTCAAACATGTGGACATGGAAGGCACCGCTCTCATAATAGTCCAATGGGTAATTGACCCGCTTCTTTATTAAATGATTAAAGTCAATAGAACGTGTTTTGGGGACACGGCCCCTTCAGAAACTGCTGTAAAGAGTGCCAAGTATACAAAATGGACAATGGATCGAGTACGATAAAGGGAAGTTTTCCACTTCCACATTTGTTACGGTATTGCAGTCTAATTGTCTCGCTCCGTTCTATACGGTTTGGCGTCAGTGGACAGGCGGCACCTTATCCGACCTCCCAGAAGGAAGGTTAATTTTTCTGTATAATAGCGGGTTTACTAACCATTTGGACAGATGGTCTCCAAATGCTAGAATCGTCCTGGGAAAGCAGATCCTGCCTCCCTGCTGATTAGACCAGTGACAGAGCAATGCAGCATGGGAAGTGAGGGCAAGGAAGTCAGGACAGTGAACTACTGGCAGAATGTTGGCTTGCTCCACGCCCCTCCCTAAAGGGGAGCAAAAAGCAGAAAAATGGGGAAGATCACCTGAAAATCACAACTTACAGGCATGACCCATAGTGCCACCTTTTGGCCTTCCTACCTCTTGCTTATAGCCTTCTCTTTCCTCACAGGTGGGTCCCGGTATTGTGTTCTTGCACTTCTCGCATGCCTTCCTGGGTAGAGGGATCATCCTGCACTGTGTGACGCCAGTGGAGCCGCTGCTGCAGAGAGTTTCCCACAGTATCTACTACCAGAAGAACATCCCCGCCTTCATCCCAAAGTTCATTCTGAGGGCCGAGTGCATCCAAGTAGGTGACCCGGGCTGTAAGGGGGGGACTTGTCTGTCTTCTACTGGACAGTATTGGTGAAGATGCCCCCAGCTCTGCCCCCTTGTGGTGCAGGTGAGCTGTAGGGTCTGCATTGACCACCTCACTAGCACAGTTGTCTCTTTCAGTTTGAGCGGGACGTGATGGTCTGGAACAACAAGAAGTACATCTCCAAGCCGCTCCTGGTGAAGGAGGACTCCGCCATCCAGAGACATCGCCGTTGGTACTCTCAGTTCTACAGCG
The DNA here is from genome assembly GCF_035609145.1 of Eleutherodactylus coqui. Lineage (NCBI taxonomy): Eukaryota > Metazoa > Chordata > Amphibia > Anura > Eleutherodactylidae > Eleutherodactylus > Eleutherodactylus coqui. The sequence goes on along the minus strand of NC_089846.1, from coordinate 3,055,635 downwards.
CCAACAGCCCCCGACTGACCTTCCAAGAGGACGGCCTGAGTTGGTGAAGAGGCAGCGAGGGGACCGGTATTGGTTCTTCTCGGAGCCTGAAGTTGGACATTTTCCTTTTTGTACACCAAAGATCTCGTATTAACGCAAAAAACCAAAGGATAGCGAAGAATGGCATATTGATTCAACATGAGCTGAGACTTCTGCAGTCTTGACACCACCACTAGGTGGAGCCCCGGAGCCTCACGACTGACTGTGGTGATAAATGAGCGCAGTATGGCAGTTCTTGGCTGAATTTGGTGCCATTAAAATCAACATTTAAAGAGAAACCAAGAGGGAGGAGCTTCATGTGCAGGATCGGCAGAACTGAGAATGCTATGCAACTGTAAGGCGCTCACCGAACTGCGGCGGCGCCCTAGCAGATTTTGATGCCGCTCCGGAAGCTACCTGATAGTAATGTCCTTGGCCGCTGAAAACCATCTGTGCAAGCGGCGTGTCCATCAAACCGGATATAGAAAGGATTACTTGCCTACGCAGGATGGCGCTCCACTGGTACGTGATCCTTCCGCAGGTAAGTGGTCACAGTCACTACCCGCAGGGCATCGACAGAGGCGGGAAAACATGCAGGGCAGAATCTTGAAAAGTGTAAATAAGACAGTCCGCTTTACTGCCGCTGAACCCAGTTGAAGCGCTGCACTGCTATTTCACTTCCTGCCAAGGACAGGATGTCAGGAAGTGGAGGGGCGGCACTCCCATTCATTGCAACAGGAAGCCGCTGCTCCCACTTCCTGTTGTCCACTGACATTCGGCCCGCTGCACTGGACAGCGATCAGCTGATGGGCAGGGGGGCCCTGAGCGGCGGACCCCCATCCAGCAACTACTGATGGCCGATTCAGAAGATAAGTCATCAGTCGAAAAGAGCCCAGAATACCCCTTTAGGTCAGTATATAGTGTCTTGACCACAAGATGGCGTAGTCACATCTTAAGCCGGTTATTTCCTGCTCTTGGGGTAGAAGAAATCCGAGATATTATTTTTTTCGTCATCTTTTGATTGAAGCTGTTTTAAGTCTCTCCCATCTTCCTCCTCGTATTCTTCATTCCGGAGGAGTCTTATCGGAGCTCGTCTTGATATACTGGATATACAGCTATAACCAAGTCCTTCTGGCTTTAGGGTCTTCACTGAAGTCCTTCTTTAAGTTGACCCTCCAGGTGGAGCTCAGAACAAGGGAGTCGGTGACGGCTGCGAACGACCATCTGATACTTTCCTCAGCTCTCGCTCAATTAGGACAGGGCTGAGCCTATAGTGGTGTCTGTGTAGTAGTCTGGGCCACGCCCCTTCATTGGTTCAGCCTGTAGAGGAAGCAGATGGGCTAAACCAATGATGTCCTAATCAGGCTGAGCTAAAAAGCAGCCAGCTATTGGATCATCCCCAGCAGTCAGTGATTCGCCCCTTCTGGGCTCCTGATTGGAGGGAAATACAAATAGTGCTTAGTTACCCCATCTCGTGGTCAAAAGGAATACTAAATTGATTTAAAGGGGTACTCTGGTGAAGTGCGCCACCGCCGGAGTGGGTACTAAGGACCTCTAGTGGCTGCTCCTGGCAATACTGTTGGGTGGAGTATTAGGACCCCAGGATATATGAGCAGCCGTCTGGCGTCCAGTATGAGGATTACAAGGAAGACTTGCCGCCCTTTAAGTTTGAGCCTCTGAGGCTTCTGTAGTTCTGGAAAGAAGACTGGAGGGTTTTTTCTGGATGCTTTAAGACCTTTAAAATTTTACACTAAAAAGTCACACGAGGTGATAAATCGCTGATGTTTTATTTACACTTTTTGAAATTCTGACCTTTGACCTGGATGTTTCCCCGCCTCTGTAGGTGCCCTGCGGGTAGTGATTGTATGTGATCACATACTGGTGGAGCGCCAGCCTGCATAGGTAAATCCAGGGTCCCGCGGGCCCCCCGACAGCTCATGTTCTCAGGATTGCGCAGGTAATGTAATTGTCGGTCTTCAGACGTCGCCATCAGTGTTCTATCTATTGGATATCCTGAAAACATGACCTGTTGGGGTCCCTGAGCACCAGGGTTGTGCACCCCTCAAATCATGCTTCCTACATCCACTGATCTGGTGTGACGGGCGGCGCCGCTTATCAGCAGTAGGTTAGGCTGATCTGGAAGTCCTTCGTCCCTGTAGGGTGCCTCGTCTGACGGAAACGGACAACGTCTTCCCTTTTTTTTTAACTCTCACCATAATGTGCCAAAAGGCCCTTGCTGCTTTGGGTGCCCCCCCACCACCAGTGACCTAAAGATCTTGCGAGGCAACTTGTACATCATGTTGTCGTGGCTGAACTGAAGCATGCTGGGTAACTGCATTACCAAGAAAGACAGCTTGCTTCAGACTAGAACATCTGTGCCAAGTAATGTGCCAGGAGACCCCGCCCCCGAGGAACTGCACTGATGTTATAGATGAGCCCAGCCATGCCGCATCGGACACCACGCCTCTCCCACTGGACCCTCCAGATTGCCAATGGTGAATTTTGGATAATGAGCCTTTTTTTACCGCTGCAGCCACGTTTAGGGCGTCGCTGCCAATAGTGTTGGTTTTTCTCCCGATATCGCAGACTTTTGGGTTTGCCCGTGTGGTTTTAAATGTGTTGTTTTTTTCTGCATAACATCAGATTTCCCGCTGTACGCTGCAGCCCTGTCCGTTTTTTTTTTTGTTTTTTTTTGGTAGGAGAGGAAGGAGTTTGGGCCACATTAACCCCTTTGTGACTGCAGCCAGTGAATGTGCATCGTTGCTGCCTGGACTCTGTGCAGCAGTGATGTACATTTATGTTGTGGACCCTGCCAGCGATTGAGGGTGCAGCGGGTAAACAGCCCAGAACGGGCTGTTACTAATGGCTTGTTTGGGTCCCAACAGCCAATCGCAGTGCAGGCAGGAGCCCCTGGATGTGCGATTGGAGAGCAGCCCCCGTTAACCCCTTCCGCTGGTCACGTGACTCTCCGCTCGTACCTGTGACTGCAAAGTGCGGCAGTCATTTTTATAAATTAATTAGTAACGCAGTTTGAGGTTCCTGGGGTGGATTTTTGAGGCGGATCGGCAGCTGATTGTCGGGGTGAAGTCTGAATCTGCGTGACAAGCGGCGCCGCCAAGTTAACTCATGAAATCGACAGTGCCGTGTCTCCATGGAAGATGGGGGGCTCTGGGGGATACAGTTGGGGAAAACGGACTATTTTTACAAGAGCTACCAGAGTCGTATGCGGGGGGGGGGGGGGGGGGGGGAGGGGATTTGTACTTTTTGGTTTTTACAAAGTGAAAAATTAATAAAGAAATTTCTTGATTAAAAAAAAAATTATAAACTTAAAACTGTAACCGTCCGAATCTGATGTCTGCGGAGCGGCTCCTGCTGTCTGGTCGCTATTTACGTGGGACGTCCTGCAGGTGGGAAATACAGAATGGACACGAATCCTCCTCTATTCTGACATTTTCAATAAACATAACTTATTTAGCCGGTAAAACGCGATGCGACTTCTGTACAGCGCGACGAAGAACCGCGGCCGGGGGCGCGCGGAAGTGGACAACCTTACGGAGCTCTTTGTTATAGTGACCCCCGGCACTGACCGCGAAGCCAGAGAGCAGCTGAGCGGGGGGGGGATCCTGGCCCTGCTAGGGGAGGCGGCGGGAGATGCATTTTGTGGACTCGCTCCAGCGCTGTCCCCATCTGCATGCGGCGGTCGGCGTGGGAATCCAGCAAGCCGTCTGAGCTTTAATTGTAAACTATCCTTTTCTTGACCGACACAGAAGGGCCTCTCAGCAGTTCTTTGGATCCGGGGGCCTTCCTCAGCCCCCCCCCATCCCCCACCCCCATCGTGGCCCCCTGAATGAAGGATACTACAGGGGCTGGAGAGAAGGAAGCCATAGCAATCCCCTCTAGCCCCTAGCAGCACAAGATGGCGGGTCTGACGCCTCGTTCTGAACTTGTTGAACACCATCTACTAAAGATGGCGTTTTGATTTGTGGCCGCTTGCCATTGTGGCAGCTGGTCGTGCGCACTTTGTTTCTGTGTACAGCTTGAGTACACTGACACCCCCCCCCCCCCCTCCCCCAACCCAAGAGGAGCCACTGCCTTTAGGCCAGCAATTTCATGCATTTTGTCCTGCGTCTCTCCAGGTGCCGGCGGCGGAGGACCCTTTAATTGCCCACTGTTTCCTGGGAGCCATTTATGAGACCACGGAGTTGTCGCAGTGCACTGCGGTCATCTAGATACCGCTGTAAGGCCCAATGGCCATGGGTGGGTCACCCACGTGGCAATAGGGAAGCATTGGCATCCGCAACTGAATTTAAGCATGCGGATTTGATTTGCGGACTGTTTAGTGAGGAAAACAAATCGCAGCGTGCGCCATTTCAGTGCGGATAGGCTCAGTAGAAGTCAATGGGTGCAGACGACCGGCCGTGCATCCACAAATACAATGGCAAATGCACTGCGGATTTGAAGATTAAAATCAACGAGGGGGGGGGGGGGGGGGGGCGGGTTGTGTTTGCGGGGGGGGGGGGCGGGTTGTGTTTGCTGTGCGGGGGGGGGGGGGGGGGCGGGTTGTGTTTGCTGTGCGGGGGGGGGGGGGGGCGGGTTGTGTTTGCTGTGCGGATGATCCGCAGTGCGTCTACATACTTACGTGAAAAAAACATTAAATGCTAATAAATCTACAAAGAAAGCCGAGCGCAGGAAAGCGTTGGGTCTTGTAGCGGAGGTGCGAAAAACTGCAACACCTCAAAACAAAAGGTCATAACTAGGAAATTAATCCAACTTGACCGGTGGTGGTATCCGTATCCAGCGTAGTAAACTCAATCTAGCAAACCAAACTGATGGGGAGAAGAGGTACTGCCACCGGATTAGAGTTCTGGAATGCGCACAACTACATAGAAGCTTCTCAAAGTGCCAGATGTGGACCCAACAGGTATAACAGGAGTGGGTGCGGGTGGAAGGAAGCAGCAAGTATTTCCTGATCTGCTGGGAGAGCCTTTCCCGCAACTCAAAACCAGGTATTGTTTTCCAGAAGAGCGACCGGAGGCTGTAGCCGCTGACAGGGGAGGCCAGGCTCCCTCCAAATAAAAGTAAAAATAAAGCTCTGTGCTTCAACCCCAGCGTGGGGCTTCTTCAGGCACCTGGTCCCGTGAATTCCCATTGAGCACAGTGTGTCTACGCTGCAGAGATGTATGCTGGCGCCTACCTCCATGGGTGACAGCGGGAAGGGGGAGCCAGGTGAGAACTGCAATGCGTTTGGAAAGCCCTCATTCTCCCACAAGTTGCGTCCCTATTATTCTGCACTCAGTACCCCATAATGACAGAGTAAGAACATAAGAGAAAGCGGTGGGAATTTTTCATTAAAAATAAAAAAAATAAAAATAATTACATTTTGCAGTGACCTAAGTATTCACATCCCTGTACTTGGTTGGAGACCTTTTGGCAACGATTTCAGCCTCCAGTCTTGGGGATGATGCTACAAGGTTTGCACCCCTCGATTTGAGGATTTTCTGCCCTCTGTCAGGTGAGATGGGGGCCATCTGTGGACAGACATTATCAGGTCTCCCCAGAGATGTCCCATTGGGTTCAGGGCTCTGGCCGGCCACTCAAGGACATTCACAGAGTTGTCCCCACTCCTGGGTTGTCTTGGCTGGGGTCTTAGGGTCATTGTCTTGTGGGAAGGTGACCCTTCTGCCCAGTCTGAAGTCCCGTATTGTCATTATCTCTGTACTTTGCTCCCTTCAGCTTTTCATCCACCTTGACTGGTCTCCCCTCCCCCAGCATGATGCTCCACCACCAGCCTTCACTGTAGGGATGGTATTGGGCCGAGAATGATAAGCGGTGCCTGGTTTCCATCCACCCTGACTGGCCTCCCCTCCCTGGCCTTTTGATCCCTTCTCTTCCAAGACCCTTCTCCCCTTAATTTGGGGGTCTGTGGCTCTAGGAAAAGTCCTGGTTGTTCTTCCATGCAAGTATTATGGGGGGGGGGGGGGGGGCTCTTGTTCAACCCTCTTACAAGGTCCTTCTTCCCCTTACTTTGGAGGTCGGCGGCTCTAGGAAAAGACCTGGTGGTTCTTCCATGTAGGTATTATGGTGGCTGCTCGGCTCTTGGTCAACTCTCTTACAAGACTCTTCTCCCCCTTTTTTGGGGGATTGGCGGCTCTAGGAATAGTCATGGTTGTTCTATTTAAGTATTATAGGGGTTGCTGGGCCCTTGGGAACTTTCAGGGCAGTAGAATTGTTTCTGTAGTTGTAGCTTCTCCCGATCAGAGCCTCTACAGAATCCTGTCTTTGAGCTCTACAGGCGGTACTATCCTCCTTGTGGGTTGGTTTTGGCTCTGATATGTATTGTGAGCGGTGAGATATTAAATGACCCTCTAGGAAAAGTCCTGGTTGTTTCTCCATGTAAGTATTATGGGGGCTGCTGGGCTCTTGGTGACCTCTTACAAGGTCCTTCTTATCCTTATTTTGAAGGTCGGCGGCTCTAGGAAGAGTCCTGGTTCCTCCATGTAAGTATTATGGGGGCCTCTGAGCTCTTGGTCCCCTCTCTTCCAAGACTCTTCTCCTTAGTTTGTTGGTCGGCAGCACTAGAAAGAGTCCTGGTTCCACCATGTAAGTATTTAGGGGGACTCTGAGCTCTTGCTCATCTCTTACAAGGTCCATCTCCCCCTTACTTAGGGGGTCGGCGGTTCTATAGAGAGTCCCGGTTGTTCCATATAAATATTATGGGGTTCGCTTGGCTCTTGGTCATCTCTCTTCCAAGACCCTTCTCCTCCTTAGTTTGGGGATTGGCAGCTCTAGGAAGAGTCCTGGTTCTTCCATGTAAGTATTATGGGGGCCTCTGAGCTCTTGGTCCCCTCTCTTCCAAGACTCTTCTCCTTAGTTTGTTGGTCGGCAGCACTAGAAAGAGTCCTGGTTCCACCATGTAAGTATTTAGGGGGACTCTGGGCTCTTGGTCACCTCTTACAAGGTCCATCTCCTCCTTACTTTGGGGTTCAGCGGCTCTATGAAGAGTCCTGGTTCTGCCATGTAAGTATTATGGGGGCCGCTGAGCTCTTGGTTCCCTCTCTTACAAGACCCTTCTCCCCCTTACTTTGGGGGTTGGCGGCTCCAGAGAGAGTTCTGGTTGTAAATATTATGGGTGCTGCTGGCCTCTTGGTCACCTCTCTTACAAGACCCTTCTTTCCCTTACTTTGGAGGTCGGCTTCTCTAGAGTCCTAAATGTTCTTCCATGTAAGTATTATGGGGGGCACTGGGCTCTTGGTCATCTCTCTTACCAAACCCTTCTACCCTTTAATTTGTGGGTTGGCAGCTCTAGGAAAAGTCCTGGTTGTTCTTCCATGTAAGTATTATGGAGCCTCTGGGCTCTTGGTCACCTCTCTTCCAAGACCCTTCTCCTCCTTAGTTTGGGGATTGGTAGCTCTAGGAAGAGTCCTGCTTGTTCCATGTAAGTATTATGGGGGCTGCTAGGCTGTTGGTCACCTCTCTTACAAGACCCTTCTCCCCCTTACTTTGGGATTCGGTAGCTCTAGAAAAAGGCCTGGTTGTTCTTCCATGTTAGTATTATGGGGGCTGCTAGCCTCTTGGTCACCTATCTTCCAAGACCAATCTACCCCTTAATTTGGATGTCGGCAGGTCTAGGAAGAGCCCTGGTTGTTTTTCCATGTATTATGGGACCTGCTGGGCTCTTGGTCCTCTCTTTCAAGTTCCTTCTCTCCCTTAGTTTGGGGGTCGGTGGCTCTAGGAAAAGTCCTGGTTGTTCTTCCATTTAAGTATTATTGGAGCTGCTGTGTTCTTGGTCACTTCTCCCCCTTAGTTTGGGGGTCAGTGGCTCTAGGAAAAGTCCTGTTTGTCCTTCCATGTAAGTATTATGGGGGCCGCTGGGCTCTTGGTGACCTCTTACAAAGTTCATCCACCCTTATTTTGGGGGTCGGTGGCTCTAGGAAAAGACCTGGTTGTTTCTCCATGTAAGTATTATGGGGGCTGCTGGGCTTTTAGTCTCCGCTCTTCCAAGACCCTTCTCCTTAGTTTGGGGGTCGGTGGCTCTAGGATGAGTCCTGGTTGTTCTTCCATGTAAGTATTATGGGGTCTGCTGGGCTAATGGTCACCTCTCTTACCAAGATCCTTCTCTCCCTTACTCTGGTGGGTCAGCGGCTCAAGGAAGAGCTCTGGTTGTTCTTCCATGTATTATAGGGTTTGCTGGGCTAATGGTAAGAGAGGTGACCAAGACCCTTCTCTCCCTTACTCCGGTGGGTCAGCGGCTCAAGGAAAAGACCTGGTTGTTCTTCCATGTAAGTATTATGTTGGCTGCACGGCTCTTGGTCAACTCTTTTACAAGACTCTTCTCCCCCTTTTTTGGGGGATTGGCGGCTCTAGGAATAGTCATGGTTGTTCTATTTAAGTATTATAGGGGTTGCTGGGCCCCTGGGAACTTTTAAGGGCAGTAGAATTGTTTCTGTAGCTTCTCCCGATCTGAGCCTCTACAGATTCTTGTCTTTGAGCTCTAGAGGCGGTACTATCCTCCTCGTGGGGTGGTTTTGGCTCTGATATGTATTGTGAGTGGTGAAATATTAAATGACCCTCCCCCATCTATATATGTCCAATTAGCTAAGTATCCTACAGCTGATTCTAATCAACATGTAGCAACATCTCAGTGATGATCCAGAGAAAGAGGTGTGATTAAAAATGAAAAACTACCATATTGCATTGACATAAAGAATGTACAAAGATTTCTGCTGTCACTTTGTTATTATGGGGTACTGAGTGCAGAATGTTGGGGGCTGCGAGGACATAACATAACATGTAAGACAGTGAGGGGTGTGAGGATTTTCTGAATTTAGTGTACATCCCCCGGACTTCTTTGACCTTGGTTCATAAAATCTGCAACTTCGTTTATGGTGCTCATATGGGTTGCAGGTTTCCTTTAAGCATACAGGCTGTCGAGGGGTGTCCAAGGTGCTGAGACTGACAACTCTGGCCATGTACAGCAGTCCCATATTTCTATACGAGGAGTCGGTTCCTTGGTTCTCAGCGCTACAACGGTTTCTTGAAGTAAATAAATTGTGCTTTTCTTTCCTCTCTGGGGGCTCCTCAAGAAGCCCCTCCACCATTAGTGCACTACCATCTACTCCACTGAGCCAATGAGACACGGCCGCCCGCGCAGCAGAACTTTCTTTTTAAACTTTTATTGTAAAACCATAAATACATCACAGACAAAGTCATCAAGCAACTGGGTTGTCCTCAAAGTCACAAAGTTTCTTCTGTCTTGGCATCAGCAAATAGTTGTTGCATTAACAAGTAGTTGGATTTCCTCGCCCGCTAGTTGCGCCGCCGTCTCGCATCAGTTTGGAACATATACAAGGAATATTTTATAACTTTAATTGTTGACAGCAACAAACTGGAAAAACAGCCAACCTGCCCCGTTTGTATATAGACATTTATAGAATCTTCATATATATTTATATAGAACTTTTGTCAAAGGTCAGTATAATAGAAAACCAAGGCGGCTTCACATCAATACCGGAGTCCATCCGAACCAGAAGGCCAACGTCCTCCTGGTCAAGCTGCGGAGTACGAATGTGAAGGACCTTCGTAAATAACCGCCGGACCCGAGAGGGAGGGAGGAATTTTTTTTTTAACTGTGCATGCAAAATAGTTTTACAGCAGATAATTATATTTAGCGGGATGCTTTCTGCCCCCGAAGAAAGAAACTCTACTAATTACAATAAAACGGCGTCTTCTTCGGACTCAACCGCCATTGAACAAAAGTAAAAAAATACATTAGAAACATCTATCCAGGGCCTCGAGGAGTGAAGTTATCCGCTACTCCGTGGCTCAGCCAGCGCCAACCTTCTGGCTGCCTAACGCAAACTGTGCATCGCTAACGGCCAGGCCCTGCCAAGGCGATCAGCACCGGCCAATCAGAGAGCAGCACTGGGGAGAAGATTGTGGCAGCCACCTTGCAAGAGTGAAATAGGGGGGCCTGGAAGCTGGTGGATCTGAGTGCCGCAGCCAATAGAGCTCCCCCCTCTGGGCCGCTCGGAGTCTTGTACAAGGGCAGGATTTACACCTGCGCATTAAAAAAAAAATTCTTTTAGGGTGCAAATTGAACCTTTTCTAGTTTGTTTCCTAATTAGGTTTATCAGGGTTTCAAAAATTCCTCCCCCATTTCCCCCTCGCGGCCGCAGTTAGAAAACTTTTTTTTTTATTTTCTGTTTTTACAAAAACACCAAAGCAAACCTAGAAGAAGCCGCCCCTCAGTAGTGCAGTATTGCTCTGAGAGATTCTGGATCCGCACCAACAAACAGAACAAGTCTATTTTCAAATAGAGGAATCTGAGTGGACATCCGGTGCGCGGAGCCAACGCACGGCGTGTCGCAACCATCAGCACCGCGCAGCAAGTGTCATCTGTAGAAAAATATTGTGTTACTAAAAAAGTAGAAAGGAACACGCACTACCGGTATTAAGAAATATTAAACACCAAACGGGAAACGGATTAAGAAAAATATTCGTTAATACCTGTAGAAAACCCAGCCTAGAAAATCTATTGTGTGAGTCTCGGTGTGCGGCCGTCCTCGCGACGCGCCGCGGAGTGAACATGTGGTATTGCCATCAACCTTCTGCATCAACTTCCTTGAGAAATTCCTTCACATTAAACTTCGTAACATTTGGATTAAATTTACAAGACAAAAGTAAAAAAATAAAATTAAATCCCCCCCCCATACCCCTCCCCCCTCCCCATTTGCCGCGCGCATTTATTTCCGTTGAGTATTTTTCCCCCTCTGACATAACACAGTGCAAAGTTCTGACATCCATTAACCTGGGCTAAGACTCCGGCGGCGGCTGTACAGTGGAGTTCTGGTCATCGGGGAGCGGCGGGTCTCTGCGAAGTATGAACAGGGTCATCACAACGGCCGTATATACAGAACGCAACAAACCGCGGCCGAAGCGTCTCACGAGCGAAGAAAAAACTGCAACTGAAATACAAAGAAAGTCGGAATTTCTGCATAAAAAAAACCATAAAAACTTGTAACGCGGTATAAAAGGGCGGTGAGCGGCGCGCACTGAGATAGACGCGGTTTCTGCACCCTGGTTATTTGAAATATAGAAAATTTGGTTAATTGTAAGTTAAAGCTCAGCAGGAGAATCGCAGGGGGGCGGGGGAATCGCAGGGGGGCGGGGGAATCGCAGGGGGGCGGGGGAATCGAAGGGGGGGTGGGGGAATCGCAGGGGCTGCGGGGGAATCGCAGGGGGGGGGGGAATCGCAGGGGCTGCGGGGGATTTTTTTGGCCTCTTTTCACTGTTAATGTTAGAAGGTAGCTGCTGCCGCCACAGGGAGTGGGGTCAGGGGTCCGCCTGTGCGGATGACATCATGAGTGACATCACCGGCCCATGAGCCACAGAATGGCCGCCTCCTCGCTGAGGTAAATATATCCTATAAGGCTTAGAATGAAGATGGTGAACTGCGAGGAGAGCGGCATCTACCGGGGGGCTCAAGGGCGGGATCCCACTTATGGTTTGAAAACGGTTAGTCGGACGGTGATGCAATTTTGCATACAAGCTGCAGGGGGAGGGGGTGCCAGTTAGGCCATGTCACCAACATGGCGGCCATTTTGAATGCCAACATCAATGACTCAACTCATAATTTTTCCATCAGGAAGGTCGGTATGATTGTTCTTTACGGCATCGTGACTGATGGCGTTATCTCCGGCGTGAACAGATCATCCTCCGTCAGGCGAAAGCAGAACACGTGTCATCGCCACCCAACCCAACCCAACCTCTCATTACCCACAACGCAGCGGGCAGAAGCAATTACTGATGGAAGAGGCCCGTAAGGAACAACCGCTGTTATCACGAGAGCGAATACAGTTATGTATCACACCCTGACCGTCCCGCTGAAAACCTTCCGGATGCATCCAAGATGGCAGCATTTAAAATGGCCGTCATGTTGTTGACACTGCCTAACCGGCGCCCCCTCCCCCTGCAACTTGTATGCAAAATTGCATCACCAACTGCCAAACCATTTTCAATCTATGTGGGGGGGTCCCGTCCTTCTGTGACCCCCGGTACGGTTGGAGGGATACCAATAATTTAGTGTTAAATCTATCATTGAGAGTATATTTTTTTGTATCTACATATTTTTTAATCCTTTCTATAATGTTCTGGCGTCTCTTCATATACGTGTGAGTCTGTAGCCCCGCGGGTCCGTATACGTGTGAGTCTGTAGCCCCGCGGGTCCCTATACGTGTGAGTCTGTAGACCCGCGGGTCCCTATACGTGTGAGTCTGTAGCCCCGCGGGTCCCTGTACGTGTGAGTCTGTAGCCCCGCGGGTCCCTGTACGTGTGAGTCTGTAGCCCCGCGGGTCCCTATACGTGTGAGTCTGTAGACCCGCGGGTCCGTGTACGTGTGAGTCTGTAGACCCGCGGGTCCGTATCCGTGTGAGTCTGTAAACCCGCGGGTCCCTATACGTGTGTGTCTGTAGACCCGCGGGTCCGTGTACGTGTGAGTCTGTAGACCCGCGGGTCCGTGTACGTGTGAGTCTGTAGACCCGCGGGTCCGTGTACGTGTGAGTCTGTAGACCCGCGGGTCCGTGTACGTGTGAGTCTGTAAACCCGCGGGTCCCTATACGTGTGTGTCTGTAGACCCGCGGGTCCGTGTGAGTCTGTAGACCCGCGGGTCCGTGTACGTGTGAGTCTGTAGACCCGCGGGTCCGTATCCGTGTGAGTCTGTAAACCCGTGGGTCCCTGTACGTGTGTGTCTGTAGACCCGCGGGTCCGTGTACGTGTGAGTCTGTAGACCCGCGGGTCCGTGTACGTGTGAGTCTGTAGACCCGCGGGTCCGTGTACGTGTGAGTCTGTAGACCCGCGGGTCCGTGTACGTGTGAGTCTGTAGCCCCGCGGGTCCGTGTACGTGTGAGTCTGTAGCCCCGCGGGTCCGTGTACGTGTGAGTCTGTAGACCCGCGGGTCCGTGTACGTGTGAGTCTGTAGCCCCGCGGGTCCGTGTACGTGTGAGTCTGTAGCCCCGCGGGTCCCTATACGTGTGAGTCTGTAGCCCCGCGGGTCCCTGTACGTGTGAGTCTGTAGACCCACGGGTCCGTATCCGTGTGAGTCTGTAAACCCGCGGGTCCCTATACGTGTGAGTCTGTAGCCCCGCGGGTCCCTATACGTGTGAGTCTGTAGCCCCGCGGGTCCCTGTACGTGTGAGTCTGTAGACCCGCGGGTCCGTGTACGTGTGAGTCTGTAGACCCGCGGGTCCCTATCCGTGTGAGCCTGTAGCCCCGCGGGTCCGTATCCGCCGAGTTGGTAGCCCTGCGACTTGCTAATATTCAGATCTACGTCTCCTAACAGCAGAAACAACTAACGGTGAGGTAAATACGTCTCATCATCAGAGCGTGTAGTAATTAGTGTCTAATCAACTAACACCGACTCAAAAACACTGGAGGCAAAAACAAAAAGTTCCACTCTGCTCCGGTTTGTCCAGAACCGACCGCGCCGCGCAGCCCTTCGGTCCAGTAGAAGCTGAAGACGCTTTGGTTCAATCAGGAAAGTGTTTCTCGGAAAAGTAAAATTTGGCTGATTGTTTGCAGGAAAAAACAAAAATAGAATGAAAAAACTTCTTGGATAAGATGGGAAGCTACTAACTTATGGTGTGGTCACTGAGCGGGGGGCATATTGTACAAGGCCGCCTCCGTTTATAAGACTATTGATGGCCTATCTACAGGTAGTAGATCAATATTGCTAGACCGCTGTGCTTGTGTACTGAGCTAATTCCTACAGGAAGCAGACAGCTCCGTTCCCAAGGCAGTGGCCAGGTTTGGTATTACAGGCAAAGTTCCCATTGAGGTGGTTGGATGTAATACCAAGCTTGGCCACTGCAGTGGGAATGGAGCTGTCTGCTTCCTGCTTAAATCAACTTAGTGCACTAACACCCCGGCCCAGCAAACAGCTGAGCAGCAGGGGCTCCCAAGGGGCGGAACCCCACCGATCTGCTACTGATGGTCTGGCCATAGGATAGGCCATTAATACTTTACAATTGGAGAAACCCTCAAAGAAGACCTCCAAATATTCATTCTGCAGCCCCTCTAGCCTAAAGAAAAGTACCCGTGTCCCCTTGCAACTCCTGACTTGTCTCAGGGGTTCAGTGTTATCATAGGGACACCGAGCGACCATGAGAATCCTTAAAGGAACTGTCACTCCTCCCCATCTATAAACCAATTCGGCCGGGGGACGCAGATCTGCCCTGAGGACACCCCCCCCCTGCCTGAGGACACCCCCCCTTCTGCCCTGAGGACACACCCCCTTCTGCCCTGAGGACACACCCCTTGGGGTGAGTTCACACATGGCATCTTTGCCGCAGGGTTCCGCAGCAGATTTCACTCTTTCCTGCATCCGCTGAGCGCCGGGTGAATGCAGTCTTGGGGAGAACTAACTTTTTGGATTCTTCTTTAAAACATTTTTAACATTTGAATCTTTTTTTCTTCTGCCCCATTAATAGCTTCTCTAGTGGAGTGATGCTGACATGGTTGCTATGCAGAGGCGCCCCTAGCAACCGGACCACCAAGGTGAAGCGCCAACAATGATATATAAAAACTCTTATGTTACAGGACAAGCGGGTTTTAGTTTTATTTTTTAAATAGCGCCACGCCTGCCAGCAGGTTCTGTGTGGTGTTACAGCTCAGCCTCATTCACTTTACTAGAGCAAAGCTGCAGTACCAGACGCCGCCTGCAGACAGACACGGCGCTGTTTGTTTCTGGAATGAAGCAGCAATGATATTTTAATCCTGTGCTGTCCAGTTCTAAACTACCGATGGCCTATCCAAAGGATCGGCGTGGCCCTCCGCTCAGGACCACCATCCATCAGCGCATCATCTGGCCAACTGTCCCGTGCGGCGGGCCAGCTGCCGTCATCAGCTGTCAGCACAGGAAGTTGGAGCGCCACGCTGCAAGTCCAAGTCCTGCTTCTCTCCTGGTCAGGACTTGAGGTAACATCAATGGAGTCACGCCGGTGCTCCCACTTCCTGTGCTGACAACTTCCAATCAGCTGACAGACGGGGGTCCTGAGCAGCGGACCCCCGTCCGCCAACTACTGATGACCTATCCTGAGGATTGGTCATCCGTTCAAAAGAGGGCTGACAACTCATGTAAGGTGACCCTAGTGGCGTTCTAAGTAACAATCTTTTTTTTTTTATTTCAAAAACAGCAGCACTCTTGTCTCTTGGCTTTAGCTGCAATACCACACGCCGCCACTGGACAAGGGGAGGCGCTGATTCTGGATTAAAAAGGAAAACCAACACCATTTTTTATGAACCCTTTTTAAAAAGTTTCACTAAATACGGAACAGTTGTAAAGCCTTTTCTTAAACGCCGGTCAGCAGGGAGCAGCGCCGAGTGACCCTGCTGTGTTCCACAGACCGTTGTGCTACAGTTATAGTGTGGGCATCCTCCTGTGCCAGGTATTGCACATACATTCACAATCGTTGCTCCTCGTGTCCACTGGTTACATTCCAGACCTTTTAGAATCTCTCGCTGAATTTTTTTTTTCTTTTTCCAAAAACATCTGGTTCTTCGGATCGGGAAAAGGACCAATCAGGTGGTTTCTAACAGTCCAGTCAGTATACAGTAGTCTAAAGAACAGACATAAAAAATACAACCGGGCAGCCTCCTCGAGGACAGAACACGGAGAAGACCCAACAAACAAAAGAGGGAATGGAGACGGGTCTTCAGTTCTTCATGCTCAGTGGCTGAAGGCTCCTCCCTTCCATCAATGTTTCATCTCCTTCCCCCAATATTGTTACTAATTTGATAGTCGATTTACCAAACACGCCGTATAATATAAGGCTCTGCCAAAAACCGTGAAAAATAAATAGTTACTATGTGTAGAGAAAAACTTAAAGAAAACAAAAAAAAAGTTGAATCTTCAAGTGACTTTGGAAGTCAGCTGCCTGGAGCGTGGAGAACAGTCGCCATCCTTGTGGGGAATCCTAAGAACAAGCAGTCTCTCTCGAGTCGAAAACAAACAAACACAAAGCACTTGGTTCCTAGCATTTCCTTTTTGAGGTCCACAGTGTTTTCAGCATAAAAGCCTTGTCATTCACTTTATTTTTGGAACAGTGTTTTAAAAGTAGTCCGAAAACCCCAAAAACATGAGCGGTTCAAAGCATATTGGACTTCAGGAACATGACTTTGTTCATGTCTTCAGGGCTGAGAAGTCTCCTCCTCTTGATGAGTAATGTTTGTTCGCACATATTTACACACTCGCTCCGTGTCCCGACTGCGGGGACCGCCAACAACCAAAAGGCCAGTTTGGAGAGGTGTATGTGTTTTTGGGAAACCGATGACCAGTACTGGAAGAGGTCCGGAGTCACTTGAAAGAGAGGTTCCTGTAAATAGTCGTAGACTTCGTTCTTCCCCAGCCGATCATCTTCTTGAACTTTGGTCGTTTCGGTGGATTGTCTAGGTTTTTTGGCTGGCGCTTCGAACTCTGTCTCCTCGACTCCATCTCTGACCTCATGGATCAATTCACAGACTTTACTGATAATCTCTTCGTGCTGATATGGAGGAACGGGCCGCAGTTTCTGCTGAGGGTCCAAAATCATAGCGACTTTGTGTGCAGACTCGACCTTGAAGTTCTCCTTCAACGCTTCAAGGAACAGGTGGCAAAGCTTGCTGATGATGCCGGCGTCGTTGGCCTTTGAGGTGAAGAGTTTCTCCAATTTTACGTAGGTGGGAAGAACAAGCTGTAGGGTTGGCTTCCGCTCGTTACCAAGCTCAATGACCGCGTGTTTCACCGGGGCCAAGATGGCAGCTAAATTACTCAGTAGATGTTTGTTTAGGTTTTGGATGATGTTCAGTTTTTTTGCCCGGCTGTAAAACTCACAGATTTGCTCGTACCTCTCGTGAACGAGCAAAAGGGAGTCTGTGACAGAGTTCCAGCAGGGAGGAGGAGAGCTTTCTTCCAAGGAACCGAACGTCTCCCTGGCAATGCCAGTTGACCCTGCCAGCTCTTCAGTGACATTCAGAAGTTCTATGACCTCGTGCATGTTACGGGCCTGCAATGTGCGCTTGTTTAATACGCTTTGTACCACAGAGTTTAATGAGCAAGCGGAACACCGTAAGCACGTCCCGACCTTGGAGAAAGCGGAAGAGTTAACTTTGCAGTCCGTTACATACACGGTCCTAATCTCCGACATGACAAACTCCGAGAGAACGTTCTGCACCCACTGGTGGATGAACTCGCCGCTGTCTCTATTATCCACGTCTTTGATGCCGAGTACGTAGCGTTTTATCTGATTCCCCTCAGCCTGATATGCGGTAAGGATGTAACAGGAGTCCGGGCCGACACTCTGCGAGTGACAGGTAACCCCAATCCCCAAGCAGACGTTGCTTCCCAGGGCGCAGGTCACCTTGACCTTGACTTGGTTGTACATTCGTGGTAGATGCTTCAGTGCCAGCGTGTTCATGTTACCCAGGATTTCATTTACAGAGAACGACCCGTAACGAGCTCCAGTGTCTACAAGGGTCTGCGCCAGCTTGAGGAAGTCTTTGCCGTTGACCACGCTCAGCGCTCCCAGATCTGCACACATTACCCTCAGAAGCCTCTCCGCAATGTGCTGGCGTTCCTTCTCGGGGATGGAGTTGTTAACGGCTGGCACCGGTGCAGAAGACGCTGCGGCCGCTGAAAGAGGTGAGACAAGAACAAGACATTTAGGTGATGAGGATCTCAGGCGTGTTACAGCAGGCAACACAAACACACGATACATTTGCATGAATCAAGTCTCTGCAGAGGTAAATAGGGACACCGAGGCAAAAACCAGCAGACCACCTACCTGCTGCAGCCAACACCACCGCATTGGTCCCACCACTATTTTTGGGAGCCCCCACCATTATCTTCTTACACATCTACACTGAACGGACCCTTTATTAGCCCCCATCTAGTAGCGATGGACTCCTTTCTCCTTCAGAGCTGTAGTGTTTCGTTGTGGCGTAGACTCCACTCGGTGATGAGACCCTCCTGCAGTAATACCGGCCCCTGCGGACAGGAAGCTTCTTGTAGTTGCTGCAGATTAGATGGCGGTGTTGACATGTTCTGACTGGCTGACAGGAAGGGGTCAGCGATTCATGCTGCTTGCACCAAATTCTGCCCTCCCATCAGCAACAGAGATCTGCATCCATCTGACCAGGAGATGTTTCTCCGCTGCTCAGTGATACAAGTTTTGCGCTCTTTTGCCCGCTGGAGTCTTTCTGTTCCTCTTAGACACAATGGCGCTGGAACTGGTCGCCCGCTGTTATACCATCCGTGCGGAGGAACGGCGAGTTGTGCGTGCGGACACGTTAGTTGGAGCTCCAGCGTTGTATTCAGCTGACTGTGCAGCCTGTTGGTCAGAACGATTCCTGACATCCTCCTCCGACCCCTTTCAGTGATGAGTTGTTTCCCCCACAGGATCCCCCCTCGCTGGATGTTTTCCTCCATCGCGCCATTCTCAGTATTCTCTCCATCACGGCTAGTCTAGCACCGATGACCGGCCTCATTGAAAGTCGCTTAAAATCACGTGATACATTTTATATGCCGCACTCTGGGGTCACAGGGAGAATTTCCAATGCACCAATCATGAGAGAGATGGAGGCTCTAATAAAGGGGTGGGGCTCTAATAAAGTAGCTGGGGGCTCTAATAAGGGGGCCATTCACTGTGTATGGCATTTCAGATGTCGGTAATAACCGGGGTGTTGATGGGTGGAGGCTCCCTTCGGTAGAATGATCCCATCACCCAGACATGACCAGCCTTCATCACACATACTGTTATTGGTGCTGTTTCTTTGGGGTTGAGGCTTCCAGTTCTCCTCGGCGGGCGGCAGCGACCTGGTCTGGTTGATGGGGATGTTATTCTCATTGTCAGCTGAAGGTAGAGAAGAGGAAACAGTTTGTAACCTACAAGTGAATCTCAAGATACAATTCCAAGACAGACAAGGGGTTAGTTGAATCACACAGAGACGACCAGAAGATATAAGTGCCTCCACAAAGACAGCCAAGGTAGAAGGAAGGTGCGTGAGATGGGTCTACGGACCAGCCCTGCCACAGGATTCCCTTACGTCACAGATCTACATCAAAACTTATTTCAAGCAAATCTGATTAATAAAGCTGGCAGAGACCCGCCTGCTGCCAACCTGCCGCCGCTCCTCCGTTACGGGCACAACGCCAATCCAGGCTTGGGCCGAACATTGGAGACCCTGGAAAGGTGCGGGCGGCTCTCCTCCTTCTCGCGCTGCCGTACTAATCAGATTTTACCATACAGTGAGGTGAAGCGTAAAGCCAGGATGGAAGCACCTAACATGGGAAGAAAGCCTCCAAGCCAGGGCAGAGCTAGAATCTGAGGATGAGAGCTAGTAGAAGACTTCATTTACAAGCAAATGACAATGAGTTTGCGAGTATTCTCACCGGCATGTGACTGCATGTGCTCCAGGAGATTGTTGTAAAACTGGAACTGAATCCCGCAAGCCCCACAAGTGTACGGTTCTGCGAGAAAACAATTTGGGGGTTTCAAAAAGAGTTCTCACAATGCAACGTCCTCATATACGTCAGCCGAGAGTCTCCAGTCAGTCCATCAGTAGACATGGTGGGAAGGCCCCTTGAAACACCCTTGTTTCTCTGAAGACTCCAGGATGTGGAAGACATTCTGAAGACCTAACCAGGATCTACATAGCTACAGCCGCCTAAACACGCCGCTGGTCACAGCAGTATGGAACCGGTGGTCTTCTGAAGCCCATGGAGACGTCACTGAGGTCCAGCGTAGCTTATGGGCCCCCGACTACACATTGTTTGACCCTAGGAGCTAAGATGTCTTAGCAGGGTCAACGGCACCACTGGGGAGATCTGCAGCTCCTTGGAACAGAACTGGCCTCTTCCTTGCTCCTTCTGTTCTACCTAAAGACTTGCAATACCCCCCCCAGCCCCCTGTGGTCTGGGCAGCAAGAATCTGGTGGCAGATTCCCTTTAACCCCTTAGGATCACGGCCTATTTTGGTCTTAAGGACACAAACAATTTTTGGGGGATTTTCCTCTCCATACCCTTTTCATTCTGCGTTGACGCGGCCATAAGAGGGGTGTTTTTGCGCGGCGAGCCGTAGTTTTTATTGGCACCATTTTTGGGTCCATATAATGTATTGTAGAACTTTTAGTCATTTTTTGGGGACGACCGGGAGAAAACATCAATTCCGCCTTTGTTTTAGGTTTGGTTTTGTTTACAGTGTTCATCCTGCGGATACATTGTATCTGCCGGTCGGTACGGTTACAACACGACCAACATTTGATAGATTTTCAGCTTTTCCACAATAATCCCGCAGCTTTCAATAAAACCCCCTTTTGTTTGAAAATATCTATTTTCTTGCATCGTCCCAGACCATTCCCATCTTTCCCGGCCGCACGCGGGTGGTTTGTGGCTCTAGATTGTATCGGTGCCACTTGGGGAATTCACGGCTTTTGTGATACTTTTATTGCGTTTTTTGGGGGGGATGAAATGAACCAAAAACCTCATCTTGGTTTGGTTTTTGTACCCTTCTTGTTTCACAGCTTTTGCCCTGCAGGATGTCAGCCGTGTTCCTTGGATCGTCCGAGTCATTGGAGCTGCAGCACTACCAAGCATGGGGGTTAAAACGTTTTTTAATTAATGAGGGGAAGCTGCACCCAAAAAATGTCCTATTACTATTTTTTAGTGTTTTTTTACAGTTTGTCTTTAGATTTGTCATAAGAACGCTCATTTGCAGGAAGGGGTTAAGGAGGGGTCTTCATTTAGTCACACCTGCGGCTCTGTTCTCTATCCCGGCACAAGCTGCCATGTTTGATACAAGGCTTATAGCGGTCGTTCCACAAATGAAAGTTATCCTCCAGCCATGGGAAACCCACAGGATAGCGCATAACATGCTGGTAACTGGGGGTCCAACAGCCGGGACCCCCGATACTGAAAATGGTGTCCGATGCATCCAGGAACAAATTCCCGTTCAATTAATCTCAGTGGTACCGCTGTAGATGGTCCAAGCGCTTGGGACTGGGGGGATCCCAGTGGGTAGACCATCGCTGACCAGAAGTCATGCCCGATCTACAGGATATCCACAGCATGAAGGGTGGAGGACGTGCTTAGGTGATTAATGTATGTACAAGTAGGCACGGCTCCGACGGGACCTTTACTCATTGCTCATGTGACCAGAAGAGGGATGAGCAGCAGTGATTGGACGTTATATCCTAGGGGAACCTGACCTGAATACCAGAACGGGACACGTGGGAATAACTGCGTCGTGGAAGACACCAACCAAGTCTGGCAAAGCTAAGTGAGGACACGCGGCTCGCGCCCGGGGGAGCTACACCAGATCTACATACTGGGAACGCCATCATGCACTTGGCTCCGGACTTGTTGCTGGCAGGCTGATCCTATCTGCTAATCCGCAGCTTGCAGAGCGCTTCTTAATTAACTGAGCAGCCTGGAGATACCATCTAACGATGAGAGATAAGAAGGCAGATGCCAGACGTGTCAGTGGCTGGATGTAGGTCTGCGGCGCAGAGCGCTTCTACAGACGGGCTGCAGCACATTTACCTTTATAAGGGCCTAATATCTCCGAAAGTAAATGATACCAAGAGCTCCTCTAAGAGCGCTGCTCCACCGACGACTCAAAGAGGAACTGCCAGATCCTTATGCCGGCAGGGCCAGAGCCTTACTGACACCATCACCACGATTTAACATGAGGCTTATCCTTCACTTCCCGGCAATCACACTATGCTGGCAGAAGTATGTGCCCCCCAGCACACCGGTGATGTGTAGCATCAGGTATAAAGCAGAGGATCCCACAAGAGATCCCAGTACAGAAACTATCAGATGCCCCCAGGTGTAGAGCGGAGAATGAGGCCTGGTGGGGGGATGTCACCAGGTGTAGAGCTGACAACGGGGTCTGGTGGGGGGATGTCACCAGGTGTAGAGCTGACAACGGGGTCTGGTGGTGGGATGTCACCAGGCATAGCGCTGACAACGGGGTCTAGTGGTGGGATGTCACCAGGCATAGCGCTGACAACGGGGTCTAGTGGTGGGATGTCACCAGGTGTAGAGCTGACAATGGGGTCTGGTGGGGGGATGTCACCAGGTGTAGAGCTGACAACGGGGTCTGGTGGTGGAATGTCACCAGGTGTAGAGCTGACAATGGGGTCTGGTGGGAAGATGTCACCAGGTGTAGAGCTGACAATGGGGTCTGGTGGTGGAATGTCACCAGGTGTAGAGCTGACAATGGGGTCTGGTGGGAAGATGTCACCAGGTGTAAAGCTGACAACGGGGTCTGGTGGTGGGATGTCACCAGGTGTAGAGCTGACAATGGGGTCTGGTGGGGGGATGTCGTCAGGTGTAGAGCTGACAACGGGGTCTGGTGGGGGGATGTCGTCAGGTGTAGAGCTGACAACAGGGTCTGGTGGGGGGATGTCACCAGGTGTAGAGCTGACAACGGGGTCTAGTAGAGGGATGTCACCAGGTGTAGAGCTGACAACGGGGTCTGGTGGGGGGATGTCGTCAGGTGTAGAGCTGACAACGGGGTCTGGTGGGGGGATGTCGTCAGGTGTAGAGCTGACAACGGGGTCTGGTGGGGGGATGTCACCAGGTGTAGAGCTGACAACGGGGTCTAGTAGAGGGATGTCACCAGGTGTAGAGCTGACAACGGGGTCTGGTGGGGGGATGTCACCAGGTGTAGAGCTGACAACGGGGTCTGGTGGGGGGATGTCACCAGGTCTAGAGCTGACAACGGGGTCTAGTAGAGGGATGTCACCAGGTGTAGAGCTGACAAAAGGGTCTGGTGGGGGATGTCACCAGGTGTAGAGCTAAAAACTGGGTCTGGTGAGGGGATGTCACCAGGTGTAGAGCTGACAACAGGGTCTGGTGGGGGGATGTCACCAGGTGTAGAGCTGACAACGGGGTCTGGTGGGGGGATGTCACCAGGTGTAGAGCTGACAACGGGGTCTGGTGGGGGGATGTCACCAGGTGTAGAGCTGACAACGGGGTCTGGTGGTGGGATGTCACCAGGCATAGCGCTGACAACGGGGTCTAGTGGTGGGATGTCACCAGGCATAGCGCTGACAACGGGGTCTAGTGGGGGGATGTCACCAGGTGTAGAGCTGACAATGGGGTCTGGTGGGGGGATGTCACCAGTGTAGAGCTGACAACGGGGTCTGGTGGTGGAATGTCACCAGGTGTAGAGCTGACAATGGGGTCTGGTGGGAAGATGTCACCAGGTGTAGAGCTGACAATGGGGTCTGGTGGTGGAATGTCACCAGGTGTAGAGCTGACAACGGGGTCTGGTGGGGGGATGTCACCAGGTCTAGAGCTGACAACGGGGTCTAGTAGAGGGATGTCACCAGTTGTAGAGCTGACAACGGGGTCTGGTGGTGGGATGTCACCAGGTGTGGAACTGACAACGGGGTCTGGTGGAAGGATGTTACCAGGTGTAGAGCTGACAACGGGGTCTGGTGGTGGAATGTCACCAGGTGTAGAGCTGACAATGGGGTCTGGTGGTGGAATGTCACCAGGTATAGAGCTGACAACGGGGTCTGGTGGTGGAGGGGATGTCACCAGGTATAGCGCTGACAACGGGGTCTAGTGGTGGGATGTCACCAGGTGTAGAGCTGACAACGGGGTCTGGTGGGAAGATGTCACCAGGTATAGAGCTGACAACGGGGTCTGGTGGGGGGGATGTCACCTGGTGTGGAGCTGACAACGGGGTCTGGTGGTGGGATGTCACCAGGAGTAGAGCTGACAATGGAGTCTGCTGGGGGGATGTCACCAGGTGTAGAGCTGACAACAGGGTCTGGCGGTGGGATATCACCAGGTGTAGCGCTGACAACGGGGTCTGGTGGGGGGATGTCAGCGGGTGTAGAGCCGACAACGGGGTCTAGTGGTGGGATGTCACCAGGTGTAGAGCTGACAACGGGGTCTGGTGGTGGTGGGGATGTCGCCAGGTGTAGAGCTGACAACAGGGTCTGGTGGTGGGATGTCACCAGGTGTGGAGCTGACAACAGGGTCTAGTGGTGGGATGTCACCAGGTGTAGAGCTGACAACGGGGTCTGGTGGTGGGATGTCAACAGGTGTAGAGCTGACAACAGAGTCTGGTGGAGGATGTCACCAGGTGTGGAGCTGACAACGGGGTCTAGTAGAGGGATGTCACCAGGTGTAGAGCTGACAAAAGGGTCTGGTGGGGGATGTCACCAGGTGTAGAGCTAAAAACTGGGTCTGGTGAGGGGATGTCACCAGGTGTAGAGCTGACAACGAGGTCTGGCGGGGGGATGTCACCAGGTGTAGAGCCTACAACGGGATCTGGTGGTGGGATGTCGCCAGGTGCAGAGCTAAAAACTGGGTCTGGTGGGGGGATGTCACCAGGTGTGTAGAGCTAAAAACTAGGTCTGGTGGGGGGATGTCACCAGGTGTAGAGCCAACAACGAGGTCTAGTGGTGAGATGTCACCAGGTGTAGAGCTGACAACGGGGTCTGGCAGGGGGGATGTCACCAGGTGTAGAGCTGACAAAGGGGTGTGGCAGGGGGGATGTCACCAGGTGTAGAGCTGACAACGGGGTCTGATGGGGGGATGTCACCGGGTGTAGAGCTGACAACGGGGTCTGGTGGGGGGATGTCACCAGGTGTAGAGCTGACAACGGGGTCTGGTAGCAGGATGTCACCAGGTGTAGAGCTGACAATAGGGTCTGGTGGGGGATGTCACCAGGTGTAGAGCTGACAACGGGGTCTGGTTAGGGGATGTCACCAGGTGTAGAGCTGACAACGGGATCCTGTGGTGGGATGTCACCAACCAATCAGTATGGACATTGCAGCTCCTGGATCTTCCACTGTTGGCCATGTTATTGGGAGATAGAAGCCATCCGGTGTGTGCGGTGCCGCCACGTTCAGGGAGACCTCATAAACTTGCAGACCGCAGACAACTAAGCCTTGTAGGAGCTGTGAAGACATCACACACATCGGCTGCCCTTCGCTCAGGGGGGCTCACAGGACATTGGACATCCATTAGTACCAGAATCCTCCGTAGGGAATGGCATGTGAAGGGTTACCATGGACGAGCATCTGCACACAACATCACAGCAGTGACTGCACAGCGGCGCCTGCGATGGGGCTCGGAGCGACGGACTGTAAGTGAGTGGAAGCAAATGTTGTGGATGAATAACAGGACACCATCTTCTCATCGGATGGCGCACTTGGGTGTGGTGGTTGCCTGGAGGGCGGTTTCTCCGTGATGGCATTGCTTTACAGTGAGGTTTGGAGGCGGTTCTGTTATGGTGGGCGGTGTTAGGGCCATTGGTTATAGTGAAGACCACCCTCACTACTAATGGGCACAGAGACATCCCGGACAATGTGGCATCACCTCCCCTGTGGTAATACTCTGGTGCAGCTCCGTGTCTCCACCAACATGACGACCACCATGTCATATGGCAAGCTCTTCTCAAGGAATGGAGACAAATCCCTCCACACATCTATGGGGATCTGGTGGGAAGCGGCCGCGGAGGGGGACTGCAGGCATGGAGGCCGAAGGCGGCCAACACCGGGGGAAGATGGGAATAAAATCCAATTTCATCCCCTTCTATGTGTGTCCAACACTTGTGTCAGCGGGGTGTATAATGTGTGCGCTCCCTGGTCTTGTGCCTGAGGTGTCCTTAGTACCTCCTTATGGGGCACCTGGGGATTACCTGATTGTCTGGTCCGGCAGAGGGAGCGTCATGGCTGCCCCCTCTATAGACTGGGAAGCCCTTCTGTCTCTTCCTCCAGCTCCCAATAGCCGCACACTTACAGTCCGACCGCATGAAGCAGCTACACGTACCATCCTGCCACTGAGCGAAGCGCGTGGCACCCGCCGCCGCACACAACACTGAACTCTCCTCCTATATCCCAACACGGACAACCGGCCTCAGAATGCGAGGAGTCTGGTAATCTCCCGCAGGCTCCGTAGATCCATCTTCAGAGGAGCCACAAAAACTGCAACCGCATGAAATGTGACGGTTATTGATGAGCGCATCATGTGCCCCCCCTTCATCATTACCGATACAGAGGGACAAATGACATCAAGTGAAGATCACGTCCCCCTGGTTGAAGGAGCGAATTCTCTAGCATCCACTACAGTGCTGGATTCTGGGGGCGCAGCTATTAGCAGGGAGGTGCTGCTGCAGTACTAGGGGCCACAAGGATTCATCGGGCCCCCCAGAGCCCCTTGCAGGGTGTCCGGGATCATCCTCTACATTTTTGCGACACAATCTGATTACTGGATGCCGATGCCAATACAATATTGACCGCCGTGGCCCTGGGGACGTTGTCGGCCCCGGATTTGTTCAGTCACCACTCTGAGGTTTTTGTAGTTCCCCCATTGTTGGCGGTGACAGTGAATGGCGCGGCGGTGAGGTGCGGCCGCCCCGTTGTCTCCGCAGGTCTCCCTTCTCCTGAACCTGGAAGATTGCGCTGATGTTGGACAGTAACGCCAGTCATCCACCCGGCTCTGATTCCGCCCCTGAGGTTCTGATCTGGTGCCGTCCGGTAGCAGTGGATGGCGGCCGGGCAGTCACATGACCTTTCCCTTAACGTACATCAATTTAGCCATCACTAAGAATATTGGCAGGGGACATGTGCTTCATTTGTGTCAAGTGAAATTTATGTCCTGGGGAACAAGATCTTAATCTGACAAATGATGGGTGGGAGCGCACCCCACAGTATAGCGGAGACCCTTTGGTCTAGAGTAACAAAGCACTTACCTATTTTGGCCCTCCAGGACCTACCTGTACGCTACAATGAACAAGTCCCCTCTGGCTTACACTGCCAGCTCTGACATGGAAAAAATGAATGAATCAGGAGGGGTCTTGCTGCAGCAAGCTGCCTCCCAGCCGGGTGTGTGGCCCCAAGGAGAGGGGAAGGCCTCCATAGATACTGGATTGTTTCTCTCCTGACCGCAGTAATGGCCGGTTTCTTGTGGACCTTATAAGACACACCTACATCTCATATTGGGCTCCAATCACATTGCGTTATCTCGGCACGTTTGGCGTACGAGTTGGGAAAGCTTCTGGTGCAACAAGCCTACCCCAAGAGCTCCAGTCCGCCAATGGAGGCCCAAATAGTGTCTTCTTGGTCTCCACCAGGCGGCTGTCCGTTAGTATATAGTGTCCTGAGTAGGAAAGTATAACCTGCTGGGCTTCCCTATAGAACTGAACACCGGAAGGCACAAGGTGTGCGGCTAACAAAGTGTGATGTGAAGGAGGCCGGGATCAGCGTCAGGTTAGGGATACCCATCCCTGGCGGGGTGGATGGGTCATGGGGGATCCTGCGGACGGAGCCGCTCTCTTCACTTACCTTCTACTTTGCCGCTCTTCTCGTCCTTCACAGACTTGTTGTTCGTTTCCTCCTTCCTTTTGATCTTCTTCTTCCATCCTTTGCCTTTAACACAAGAAATTGGTGATTGGGACCAAAGGAACAGAATGTCATGAGACCACCCAAACTGTAAAGGGTTGTACAACGACTGCATGTTACCCCCTGAGCCAAGCATCCCCACAGGGTGGGGGGAGATCAGAGGGGCTCTCACTGCTCAGGGGGTCCCGTGTCCCCCTGCTCCATGCACTGTCAATGTGGCTCTGGGGACCCCGGAGCGGCGCAAGCGGGCATTTCCATCATTCCCACTGAAATGAATAAAGCACTGACCGGGCGCCCCATTCACAGTGACGTTACTGCAGGGGAGACGTGACCCCCGCTCTGACGGGACACGGAGGTGAGACCCCAACCAATCAGCAAGCTATCCTCCTGTGGATGGGGGTAACCTGTAATTGTGGTACAACCCCTTTAAGAGCCACCGATAAGTCAGGCAGCGGCTGGTCTCAGTAGTGCAGCCTCAGCACAGCGCAGGACAGAAGCCCCCAACTGACAGGACTGCAGGGGGCTGGAGAACAAACCTTGCATGAGCGGGAAGGAGCTGGAGGTCATCGGACTGGTGGCTTCTGCAACGACACAATAAAAGTGCCCGGTGTTAATGCTGCAGCATTCTGTCCGCAGCCGCAGAGCGGTCCGAGCTTCAGGACCACCACGGACCCCCAGATTACTTGGTAGCCTGAACAAGGATATTTTCCCCTTTGTTGGAAGGCTTGAAGATCTCAGACCAGTTGTGAGGGGTTCAGGCTCTTTACCAAACACTGTAATCCCTTTATTCTGGGTATTAAAGGGGTTGTCCACTATAAACTACTGATGGCCTAGCGTCAGGGTAAGTCATCAACAGATCGGTCAACCTCCTGGAAGCCCCACCGAGCAGCCGTTTGCAAGGTTGGAGTGTTCATACAATGAGTTGATTTTTTCAGGAAGCAGAACATCCGCAGAACATCCGCAGAATTGGTCACTGAGTGGAAGGTTTTAAAAGAGATTTAATATTCCAAAACAGGAAACAGAGAGAACGATTGGGGAGGAGGGGAATCCGAGCGGGGGGGAGGGGGATCCGAGCGGGGAGGAGGGGGATCCGAGCGGGGGGAGGGGGATCCGAGCGGGGGGGAGGGGGATCCGAGCGGGGAGGAGGGGAATCCGAGCGGGGCGGAGGGGGATCCGAGCGGGGGTGGAGGGGGATCCGAGCGGGGGCGGAGGGGGATCCGAGCGGGGGGAGGGGGATCCGAGCGGGGCGGAGGGGGATCCGAGCAAGGGCGGAGGGGGGAGGGGGATCCGAGCGGGGGCGGAGGGGGATCCGAGCGGGGGCGGAGGGGAATCCGAGCGGGGAGGAGGGGGATCCGAGCGGGGCAGAGGGGGATCCGAGCGGGGGCGGAGGGGGATCCGAGCGGGGGCGGAGGGGGATCCGAGCGGGGGCGGAGGGGGATCCGAGCGGGGGCGGAGGGGGATCCGAGCGGGGGCGGAGGGGGATCCGAGCGGGGCGGAGGGGGATCCGAGCGGGGGGAGGGGGATCCGAGCGGGCGGAGGGGGATCCGAGCGGGGGGGGGAGGGGGATCCGAGCGGGAGGGGGAGGGGGATCCGAGAGGGGGCGGAGGGGGATCCGAGCGGGGGCGGAGGGGGATCCGAGCGGGGGCGGAGGGGGATCCGAGCGGGGGCGGAGGGGAATCCGAGCGGGGAGGAGGGGGATCCGAGCGGGGCAGAGGGGGATCCGAGCGGGGGCGGAGGGGGATCCGAGCGGGGGCGGAGGGGGATCCGAGCGGGGCGGAGGGGGATCCGAGCGGGGGGAGGGGGATCCGAGCGGGCGGAGGGGGATCCGAGCGGGGGGGGGAGGGGGATCCGAGCGGGAGGGGGATCCGAGCGGGAGGGGGATCCGAGCGGGAGGGGGATCCGAGCGGGGGCGGAGGGGGATCCGAGCGGGGAGGAGGGGAATCCGAGCGGGGAGGAGGGGGATCCGAGCGGGGAGGAGGGGGATCCGAGCGGGGGCGGAGGGGGATCCGAGCGGGGGCGGAGGGGGATCCGAGCGGGGGGAGGGGGATCCGAGCGGGGCAGAGGGGGATCCGAGCGGGGGCGGAGGGGGATCCGAGCGGGGGCGGAGGGGGATCCGAGCGGGGGCGGAGGGGGATCCGAGCGGGGGGAGGGGGATCCGAGCGGGGCGGAGGGGGATCCGAGCGGGGGCGGAGGGGGATCCGAGCGGGGGGAGGGGGATCCGAGCGGGGCGGAGGGGGATCCGAGCGGGGAGGAGGGGGATCCGAGCGGGGAGGAGGGGGATCCGAGCGGGGAGGAGGGGGATCCGAGCGGGGAGGAGGGGGATCCCAGCGGGAAAGTTTCAACATGTTTCAGAGTTACTGAAGGCTCCTTTATCCAGTAAATCCTAAGCGTTCTTTGGTCCTGATACAATATATTTTTTATATATTTCGGTCCGGATACGGTACCAAAGAACACTTAGGATTTACTGGATAAAGGAGCCTTCAATAACTCTGAAACATGTGGAAACTTCCCCGCTCGGATCCCCCTCCTCCCCGCTCGGATCCCCCTCTTCCTCCCCCGCTCGGATCCCCCTCTTCCTGCCCCGCTCCGGTCCCCCTCCTCCCCGCTCGGATCCCCCTCTTCCTCCCTCGCTCGGATCCTCCTCCGCCCCGCTCGGATCCCCCTCTTCCTCCCCCGCTCGGATTCCCCTCCTCCCCAATTGTTCTCTCTGTTTCCTGTTTTGGAATATTAAATCTCTCTTAAAACCTTCCACTCAGCGATCGTATATCTGCGGATGTTCTGCGGAGCGCGGCTCCCATATGAGGAAGGGTCTTCCTTTTACCCCATGGGCACCTGATCACTTTTCCATAAACTCACTGTTTCCATCCCGGATTGCCGCGTCTGTTTCGCCATCTGGTGTCACTTAGATCAGTCTTGTGCTCCTTCCCCCTTGTGGTGGATTTTGGTAGGACTGGATTTAAAACCACCTACAATATGTGAATATACACGTATCCCTCTTTACATGTTCGATCAGAGCGCTGCTGTCCACAAAATATTTTTCTATATAGATTTTTTTAGCTTTAGCACAATAAAAACCCTTTTTTTGGAAAAAAATGTAATCATTGAATTCAAAGTCCCAGAAGCTTTTTATTGAGCTGCAGTTTTTATTGGTGTCATTTTGGAGCACATCCCGCTTTTTTTAATCACTTTTATTTTATTTTATATTTTTTAAGAGGCAAAGTAAACAAAAAAAAAACATTTTGGCTCCTTTTTTATAGCATTTTCCATGCAGAATGAAAAGTTTTTTATATATATATATATATTTTTTTTTATTTTTTTTTACCAGTTTCTGTTTCTTTTCTAGTATTTTTATTATTTATGTCCCAGTGGGGGACTTGAACCTATGATCACTCTGATAATACACTGCAGTATTTCTGTACTGCAATGCATTTTAGCTTCTTATAGCGATCACAGGCCATGGCAGACCCAGGCGCCATTGTCTGGTTGCCATGGCAACACATTTAACGCTCTGTGATTAGATGGTGAAGAGCTGATGACGTCTCAGAAGCAGGCCCTACCACTGTGAGCCCTGTACACACCATGATTAACACTGGTTGCAGCATGTGTAGTGACCTAGACTGACACTACAGAATAAAAGTACTTTACGCTGCAAGTAAAGAGCAACTGTTCTAACTACCAGTTAATTTAACAAAGGGTAATTAGGCTGGACTTCATTTAATAAGAAGAGGGAGTCAGGAAACTAAAGAGTTAAGGTTGTTGAGGCACCATCATAAATCAGTTAGGCTGTGACAGGCCCCCTGAGTGAGGGGAAAAAGTGGGGGTTCATTAATTTTGTATCACACACTTAAAAATTGATAACAGTGTTAGAAGTAAGAGAAGTGCAGTAGGGAGTCAGACAGTGAAGAGGTCACTCGGAGGGGAGAGGAGCTGAGATGGACATGAGGGAGGAAGCGGATAACCACGTAAAGACCCAACTTCTTCCTTTGCTTCTGTCCTGCTGTAATTAGAAACTCATTGTGTAAACTTTCAAGACATCCTGTGTGCAGCTGCTCATAAATCACAGAGGTTGTTTGTTTTCCAGACCTGATGTCCGTTCAGGCCAGCTCTGCTTTCTACCGGACGACAACTTCAGACAAGAAGTAGAGAATCTTCATAGAAGTTTGTGAGAACTCAAGAAACCTTAAGCACAGTGTTTCAGGAATGGCAAAACTGTTAGTGGGGTTTATAAAGGGTATTTCTTGTCAGTTCTCTCTGTATAGCTCTTCCTTAGCTCAGATGCTGCCCCCTCAAAGTCTGTTTATCTGTGTGTAAAGTGTTAAACAGTGTATACTGTATACAAGCTGTATATGCAATTTCTAGAGCTTAATATTAATTCAGACAACCACGGGTCTGAAAGTAACTGGTGTGCCTGTTACTTATCTACATACGTGTGTTAGTCTTCTTTAGCTACCACGCACTATTAATCCAGGCACTGGCGTCACGATCACCAAACTCCATTAGTCATCCAGATCCTGTTGTATACCTTCAACGGTGCACGAGATTATAAAGAACGTGCTGCACTCATTGCCTCCGTGACACGGCTCCTCAGCCGCATCTTAAAAAACGCTTAGAGAGCGCAGGCCTCTTCCCGTCCGCTGCACATGCAAGGGGTTAACAGTGGGGATCACTGTTCGTATCGATCCCCGCTGCTCCGTCACAGCTGGCTCGAGCTGCAGGCGGCGTGGACTCTGATGCTCCTCAGCCTGAGCCATAAATAGGATGCAAGTTTACATCCATTTGCGGGAACCTCTTCCCAGCCAGGATTAACGTTCTGGGGCGGAAAGGGAGTGAAGTTATGTGGAGCCCACCTGTACCTGATAATACCGAGGGGCTTATCGTACCGCCCTGTATCTGGGTACACACAGAGTAATGTGGAGCCCACCTGTACCTGATGATACCGAGGGGTTTATCATACCACCCTGTATCTGAGGACACATGGAGTAATGTGGAGCCCACCTGTACCTGATAATACCGAGGGGCTTATCGTACCGCCCTGTATCTGGGGACACAGGGAGTGATGTGGAGCCCACCTGTACCTGATAATACCGAGGGGCCTATCGTAGCGCCCCGTATCTGGGGACACACGGAGTGATGTGGAGCCCACCTGTACCTGATGATACCGAGGGGCTTCTCGTAGCGCCCCGTATCTGGGGACACACGGAGTGATGTGGAGCCCACCTGTACCTGATGATACCGAGGGGCTTATCGTACCACCCCTCCGCCCCGTATCTGAGGATATGGAGTAATGTGGAGCCCACCTGTACCTGATAATACCGAGGGGCTTATCGTACCGCCCTGTATCTGGGGACACAGGGAGTGATGTGGAGCCCACCTGTACCTGATGATACCGAGGGGCCTATCGTAGCGCCCCGTATCTGGGGACACAGGGAGTGATGTGGAGCCCACCTGTACCTGATGATACTGAGGGGCTTATCGTACCGCCCCGTATCTGGGGACACAGGGAGTAATGTGGAGCCCACCTGTACCTGATAATACCGAGGGGCTTATCGTACCGCCCTGTATCTGGGGACACAGGGAGTGATGTGGAGCCCACCTGTACCTGATAATACCGAGGGGCCTATCGTAGCGCCCCGTATCTGGGGACACACGGAGTGATGTGGAGCCCACCTGTACCTGATGATACCGAGGGGCTTCTCGTAGCGCCCCGTATCTGGGGACACACAAAGTAATGTGGAGCCCACCTGTACCTGATGATACCGAGGGGCTTCTCGTAGCGCCCCGTATCTGGGGACACACGGAGGAATATGGAGCCCACCTGTACCTGATGATACCGAGGGGCTTCTCGTAGCGCCCCGTATCTGTGGACACACGGAGTAATGTGGAGCCCACCTGTACCTGATGATACCGAGGGGTTTATCATACCGCCCCATATCTGGGGACACACGGAGTGATGTGGAGCCCACCTGTACCTGATGATACCGAGGGGCTTCTCGTAGCGCCCCGTATCTGGGGACACATGGAGTGATGTGGAGCCCACCTGTACCTGAGGATACCGAGGGGCTTATCGTACCGCCCCGTATCTGGGGACACACAAAGTAATGTGGAGCCCACCTGTACCTGATGATACCGAGGGGCTTCTCGTAGCGCCCCGTATCTGGGGACACACGGAGGAATATGGAGCCCACCTGTACCTGATGATACCGAGGGGCTTCTCGTAGCGCCCCGTATCTGTGGACACACGGAGTAATGTGGAGCCCACCTGTACCTGATGATACCGGGGGGTTTATCATACCGCCCCATATCTGGGGACACACGGAGTAATGTGGAGCCCACCTGTACCTGATGATACCGAGGGGCTTATCGTACCGCCCCGTATCTGGGGACACACAAAGTAATGTGGAGCCCACCTGTACCTGATGATACCGAGGGGCTTCTCGTAGCGCCCCGTATCTGGGGACACACGGAGGAATATGGAGCCCACCTGTACCTGATGATACCGAGGGGCTTCTCGTAGCGCCCCGTATCTTTGGACGCACGGAGTAATGTGGAGCCCACCTGTACCTGATGATACCGGGGGGTTTATCATACCGCCCCATATCTGGGGACACACGGAGTAATGTGGAGCCCACCTGTACCTGATGATACCGAGGGGCTTATCGTACCGCCCCGTATCTGGGGACACACAAAGTAATGTGGAGCCCACCTGTACCTGATGATACCGAGGGGGTTCTCGTAGCGCCCCGTATCTGGGGACACACGGAGTGATGTGGAGCCCACCTGTACCTGATGATACCGAGGGGCTTATCGTAGCGCCCCGTATCTGGGGACACAGGGAGTAATGTGGAGCCCACCTGTACCTGATGATACCGAGGGGCTTATCGTAGCGCCCCGTATCTGGGGACACAGGGAGTAATGTGGAGCCCACCTGTACCTGATGATACCGAGGGGCTTATCGTACCGCCCCGTATCTGGGGACACACAAAGTAATGTGGAGCCCACCTGTACCTGATGATACCGAGGGGGTTCTCGTAGCGCCCCGTATCTGGGGACACACGGAGTGATGTGGAGCCCACCTGTACCTGATGATACCGAGGGGCTTATCGTAGCGCCCCGTATCTGGGGACACACGGAGTAATGTGGAGCCCACCTGTACCTGATGATACCGAGGGGTATAGAAGAACACAGAGACTTTTTGATCTACATGAATTTCAGGTTTTTACACCCGATATCACATACAAATATCACCCCAACAACCCTGACCTATACTCTGCATTGGGAGAGCACCACCCAGTGGCAGCATCTGGTATCCTGCTCTCAGGAGGGCATCATCACGTGGGACTCACCCTTCTGCCAGTTGGTCATGCTGCTGCCTCCTCCGCTTCCACCCACCATGTCCGACATCCCTGCGTGCGTCCGACTCGATCCGGCTGAAAGTACGAAAACGCTTGTTTTAATGTCGTCCTTAAGGAGGTGGAAACAACTTCAGTTCTGGGCTCAGATGTCAGAGTGGCCCCATTTATGGCCCCCGTGGCCCCCACGAGGCACTTAGAATGGCCTCAGTCCATCTTAAATGCTGCATTCAGAGTTCTGCTGCCTTGCTGTTCACTCTCAGGCCCTGTGACCCCTCGACGCCCGGACCCTCGCTGCATGCTAAGGATTGTGGGAGAAGGTCTACATACCGTCAACTACCTTCCTGCCATGAGCCGTCCAGGTATAGCGCCTGTCAGGTGTCTCAGGAGCCGTCATCTTTGTTAACCCTTTAATGCCTGAACGGCGCTCCCACAGTGTGATCATGGGGGGTCGTTCAGATGTCATGGCAGCTGGGGGTCTTCGGAAGACCCCTAAGCCTGCCATGACTGATAGTCTATCAGGCCCGGTCTGTGAGAACGCAGTATAATGTAATACTCTGGGATTGCATTATACTGTAAAGGCGATTTCAGGCATTTGTGGGAAAATGGAAAGATGAGTTTAAAAAAAAGGTTAAGGTTTTATTAAAAATTAAATAAAAGTTTTAAAAAAAAAAACCTTTCTCTCAGTCGTCTCCTCAAAAAACAAGAAATATGAAAAAATAATAGCAGTTTGGTATCGCTGCGTCCATAAAACAGCCCCGATTGGTAAAACATCACATTATTGACCCCGTACGGTGAACGCCGTCACAAAACACGCGCAACTCCCGGATTGTGCGTCCCGATCCCCCCGGGGGCAAGAAGAATGGAATCAAGCCCTTCACGACCAAGAAAGAAAGGCTACGACCTGGAGCGGCAGGGTATGTGTGATCGCGGGGCCACCTCTCTGCATACAGAGCATGCGTCAGCTGTTTATTACAGCTGACACCCGCGAGCAATAGCTGCGATCGGCTGTGCGGCCGAGTGTGGCTATTAACCCTTTAAATGCCGCTGTCAATTCTGAACATCGTTCGGGGGTCCCGTAAGGCCCCCCCGCGGTGAGATCGGGGAAGCCGTGCAGGTGTCATGGCAGCCTTCTGAAAGGCCCCAGGGCTGCCTTAGCAGACTGCCTATCAAGCCATCCCCGTGGGGTGGCTTGATAGACTGCCTGTTAAATTGCAGTATGATGTATTGCTATAGCATTACCTCATACTGCAGGAGCGATCAAAGCATCCCAAGTTGTGGTCCCCTAGGGGGACTTTAAAGTAAAGTAAAAAAAGAGATCAATAAAGTTTTATTAGTTGTAAAAAAAAAAAGAAAAGTTACAAAAGTTCAACTCGCCCCCCTTTTGCCAGATTAAAAAATCTAAATCACAAAATAAAAATACATATTTGGTATCGCCGCGTCCGTAAAAGTCCGATCTATCAAAGTAGCGCATTATTTACCGCGCAAGATGAACGTCGTCTGAAAAAAAATAAAATAAAGAACGCCAGAAATACACTTTTTCAGTCACCCTGTCTCCCAGAAAAAACGCAACAAAAAGCGATCAAAAAGTCGCATGTATTCTGAATTGATACTAACGGAAACTACAGGACGTCCCGCAAAAAATGAGCCCTCGGTGAACCACGTCGACGGGAAAAGAAAAAAGGTTATTGTGCGCAGAAGAGGCGGCAGAAAATAACTGAAAAAATTAAATGTCTTTGAAAAAAAATAAGAGCAGTATAGAAAAAAAACCTCCAAGTTCAGCATCGCGGTCATCGTACGACCCGCAGAATAACCGTATCAGGTCGCTTTTGGTGCAGTTTGTGCGCCGTAGAAACAAGACGCACCGAAAGATGGCGGAATGTCGTTTTTTTTCATTTCACTCCACTAAGAATTTTTTAAAAATTTTTTCGGTACATTATATAGTATCAGCGAAAAATACAACTCGTCCCGCAAAAACCATCCCGCAGACCGCGGCGGCGATGGAGAAACAAAGGGGCGACGATTTTTTTTTGAAGGGAGGAGGAAAAAACGAAAATGGAAAAGAAAAATGGGCCGCGTCATGAAGGGGTTAAATGTGATCCAAAAGTCGTATGAACCCCAAAATGATATTAATAAAACCTACAGGCCGCCGCGCAAAAAAAGCCCCCGCAACCCGACCGACAAGTAAAAGTTATGGGGGTCAAAAGTCAAAGCTAATTCTCTTGAAAAGGTATTTTGTTTGTTTCTGCGCCGCCCCGCAGGGTACAGAAGACGCCATCTTTACTGACTGTGAACGCCAGCAGAGCGACTGTGCGCCAGAAATTGCGCAGTTGCGTTCTTTTTCCTGGTTACACGGTCATCCCGCAGACGCCGGCCCTCGTGGAGGCGCCTCACCGCAAAAATGACACTCAGCAGTTTTTTAAAGTGGGGGAAAAAAAAACAAACCCAAAGTGGCGGCAGCGGGCAGGAAGGGGTTAATCCGGCACGTATTGCAATATGATAGAAGCAGAAGTGGCAGCACAGAGAACCAATCAGGGAACTCCTTCTAGAACACGCCTCTCTCCCACAATGCAGTGCAATACGCTGTTGGGACGGCTCCAGCTGAACTCTGAGTGCAGCTCTGCAGCTCAGCCGCTCTACTCACCGCTGGAGTGCTGGGAGTTGCTGTTCGCCTCCTCGTAGTTGTTCGGCTGCTTTGCTTCCACGTCTTGGTTAAACACACTTTCTGAGAGGAAGAAACAAAGACACCGTTAAACCTCCGCGAAGGGCAGAATACAACCCCCAGCAGGGGGCGCCATCGCGTTCCTGAAGTAGAGTTCTCCTATTAACCACAGGGGACCCCACAGAGGATGCCCGCTCTGTCCCTAAAAGGCCTTCCAGTACAAACCTCTCAGCCAATAAGAAGCCCTGTCAGTTGGCGCTTCCCAATCCCACTTCTGATAGGCTGAGAGGTGGGGTGTTCCTTGTATGCAGCGCCCCCTACTGTTTGTCCCCGATAAAAGAACTGTGGCTAGGACAAGGGTGTCCAACCCGCGGGCTGCAAGCAGTCCAGGATGGCTGATAATGGAGCCCTGGGGGGGATGGGATGAGAGGCGGCAGTCTAATGGTGGCCGGCCGGCACTGTGTAGGGGGACACGGACAGGTACTGTGTCCAGGCTGGCATACAGAAGCAGGCGCTGACCCCCCATGGGAGACGATGTGGCCTCGTGGCAGCAGCGTCGCTTGTGTGGGGGATGATGGGGGTTGCGTTGAGGATGATGCGGGTTGCGTGGGGGATGATGGAGGATTGTGTGGGAGATGATGGGGGATAGTGTGGGAGATGATGGGGGATAGTGTGGGGGATGATGGGGGTTGTGTGGGGGATAATGGCGGTTGCGTGGGGGATGATGGGGGTTGCGTGGGGGATGATGGAGGATTGCGTGGGGGATGATGGGGGTTGTGTGGGGGATGATGGGGGTTGTGTGGGGGATTGTGTGGGGGATGATGGGGGGTGTGGAGGATAATGGGGGTTGTGTGGGGGATGATGGGGGGTTGTGTGGAGGATGATGGGGGTTGTGTGGGGGATGATGGGGGGTGTGTGGAGGATAATGGGGGTTGTGTGGGGGAGGATGGGGGGTTGTGTGGGGGATGATGGGGGGTTGTGTGGGGGATGATGGGGGGTTGTGTGGGGGATGATGAGGGTGTGTGGGGGATGATGGGGGGTTGTGTGGGGGATGATGAGGGTGTGTGGAGGATGATGGGGGTGTGTGGAGGATGATGGGGGTTGTGTGGAGGATGATGAGGGTTGTGTGGAGGATGATGGGGGTTGTGTGGAGGATGATGAGGGTTGTGTGGGGGATGATGGGGGTTGTGTGGGGGATGATGGGGGTTGTGTGGGGGATATTAAGGGTTGTGTGGGGGGTGATGGGGGTTGTGTGGAGGATGATGAGGGTTGTGTGGGGGATGATGGGGGGTGCGTGGGGGATGATGGCGGTTGCGTGGGGGATGATGGCGGTTGCGTGGGGGATGATGGAGGATTGTTTGGGAGATGATGGGGATAATGGCGGTTGCGTGGGGGATGATGGCGGTTGCGTGGGGGATGATGGGGGTTGCGTGGGGGATGATGGAGGATTGCGTGGGGGATGATGGGGGTTGTGTGGGGGATGATGGGGGTTGTGTGGGGGATTGTGTGGGGGATGATGGGGGGTGTGGAGGATAATGGGGGTTGTGTGGGGGATGATGGGGGGTTGTGTGGAGGATGATGGGGGTTGTGTGGGGGATGATGGGGGGTGTGTGGAGGATAATGGGGGTTGTGTGGGGGAGGATGGGGGGTTGTGTGGGGGATGATGGGGGGTTGTGTGGGGGATGATGGGGGGTTGTGTGGGGGATGATGAGGGTGTGTGGGGGATGATGGGGGGTTGTGTGGGGGATGATGAGGGTGTGTGGAGGATGATGGGGGTGTGTGGAGGATGATGGGGGTTGTGTGGAGGATGATGAGGGTTGTGTGGAGGATGATGGGGGTTGTGTGGGGGATGATGGGGGTTGTGTGGGGGATGATGGGGGTTGTGTGGGGGATATTAAGGGTTGTGTGGGGGGTGATGGGGGTTGTGTGGAGGATGATGAGGGTTGTGTGGGGGATGATGGGGGTTGTGTGGAGGATGATGAGGGTTGTGTGGGGGATGATTGGGGGTTGTGTGGGGGATGATGGGGGTTGTGTGGGGGATGATGGGGGTTGTGTGGGGGATGATGGGGGTTGTGTGGGGGATGATGGGGGTTGTGTGGAGGATGATGAGGGTTGTGTGGGGGATGATGGGGGTTGTGTGGAGGATGATGAGGGTTGTGTGGGGGATGATTGGGGGTTGTGTGGGGGATGATGGGGGTTGTGTGGGGGATGATGGGGGTTGTGTGGGGGATGATGGGGGTTGTGTGGAGGATGATGAGGGTTGTGTGGGGGATGATTGGGGGTTGTGTGGGGGATGATGGGGGTTGTGTGGGGGATGATGGGGGTTGTGTGGGGGATGATGGGGGTTGTGTGGGGGATGATGGGGGTTGTGTGGAGGATGATGAGGGTTGTGTGGGGGATGATGGGGGTTGTGTGGAGGATGATGAGGGTTGTGTGGGGGATGATTGGGGGTTGTGTGGGGGATGATGGGGGTTGTGTGGGGGATGATGGGGGTTGTGTGGGGGATGATGGGGGTTGTGTGGGGGATGATGGGGGTTGTGTGGGGGATGATGGGGGTTGTGTGGGGGATGATAAGGGTTGTGTGGGGGATGATAAGGGTTGTGTGGGGGATGATAAGGGTTGTGTGGGGGATGATGGGGGTTGTGTGGGGGATGATAAGGGTTGTGTGGGGGATGATAAGGGTTGTGTGGGGGATGATAAGGGTTGTGTGGGGGATGATAAGGGTTGTGTGGGGGATGATAAGGGTTGTGTGGGGGATGATGGGGGTTGTGTGGGGGATGATGGAGGATTGTGGAGGATGATGCGCTGCGTCATTAATGCTTGTGTACATAATTTGTGGCCCAGGACACGTGGTGTTCTCCCGCCGTGGCCTGGGGACGTGGCAGGTTGGACACCCCTGCAGGACACGGCCGGCACGCAGTACATAAGGTAGGGTGGGTTAATACTCACTGATCGGAGTGTGCAGCGCTACGTGCTCCTGGTACGGAGTGTAATATTTGTACTGCTTGCCGCAGAACTCGCACATATAATTACCGGTTTCTACAGAAGCAAAAAGAGAGGAGATGATTCCACATCAGGAGAACAAAACCAGAAGACAGAAGACACATTGAGGCGAGGAGCCGATCCGTCCTCACGGCATCCACTGCCACCATACAGGGGCTTCCGGGACTCCTTAAATCATCCAGACCGCTGGGGGTCCGACTAGAGCTGTGGAGAGCGGGGGGCGAGCGCTGCAGCCTGTTCCTCCGCCGGTCACATTTATCGGTCATGTAAACCTTGTGCAGCTCAGTCCTTCCAAGTGAATGAGCCGCAATACCGCACTGCAACGCCACGAACTATACACTATGTGACAGAAGTACCGGGCCCAGAGATGTGTGCAGGGATTGGCCTCCATTCCTGGAGGAGCCTCAGATAGTGATGCCGGGGTGATGGGTGTGTTGGGCGCATGGATACGGCATTCTAGTTCATCACACTCGATGGGATTGAGATCCGGGCTTTGGGCCGATGAGGTCTGCAGACGTTCTGCCTCCACACTGTGGAGACATGTTGGTGGAGACACAGAGCTGTACCAGAGTATTACCACAGGGAAGGTGATGCCACATTGTCCGGGATGTCTCTGTACCCATTGGTGTTGGGGGTGGTCTTCACTATAACCAATGGCCCCAGTCCTTCCCCACAGAACCCACCCCCCACCATAACAGAACCTTCCCCAAACATCCCTCTTGGGATGATGCCGTGACGTAGAAACCGCTCTTTAGGCAACCGCCACACCCAAGTGCCCCCATCCGATCGGAAGATGGTGGACTATGATTCATCCACAACACTTGCTTCCACTCACTTACAGTCCGTCACTCCAAGCCCCATCGCAGCGGCTCGTCCATGGTAACCCTTCACATGCCGTTCCCTGCAGATGGTTCTGGTACTAATGGATGTCCAATGTCCTGTGAGACCCCCTGAGCGAGGGCAGACGATGTGTGTGATGTCTTCACAGCTCCTACAAGGCTTCGTTGTCCACGTTCTGTCAGTTTACAAGGTCTTCCTGAACATGGCGGTACCGCACACACCGGATGGCCTCCATCTACCAATAACATGGCCAACAGTGGAAGGTCCAGGAGCTGCGATGTCCGTACTGATTGGTTGGTGACATTCCCCCACAGGACCCCGTTGTCAGCTCTACACCTGGTGACATCCCACCACCAGACCTCGTTGTCAGCTCTACACCTGGTGACATCCCACCACCAGACCCCGTTGTCGGCTCTATACCGGGTGACATCCCACCACCAGACCCCTTTGTCGGCTCTACACCTGGTGACATCCCACCACCAGACCTTCTTGTCAGCTCTACACCTGGTGGCATCCCCCCACCAGACGCCGTTGTCACCTCTACACCTGGTGACATCCCCCCACCAGACGCCGTTGTCACCTCTACACCTGGTGACATCCCCCCACCAGACGCCGTTGTCACCTCTACACCTGGTGACATCCCACCACCAGACCCCATTGTCGGCTCTACACCCAGTGATATCCCCCCACCAGACCCCGCTGTCAGCTCTACACCTGGTGACATCCTCCCACCAGACCCCGTTGTCAGCTGTACACCTGGTGACATCCCCCCACCAGACCCCATTGTCACCTCTACACCTGGTGACATCTCAACACCAGACCCCGTTGTCACCTCTACACCTGGTGACATCCCCACAACACCAGACCCCGTTGTCACCTCTACACCTGGTGACATCCCCACAACACTGGACCCCATTGTCAGCTCTACACCTGGTGACATCCCCCCACCACCAGACCCCATTGTCAGCTCTACACCTGGTGACATCCCCACCACCACCAGACCCCATTGTCAGCTCTACACCTGGTGACATCCCACCACCAGACCCCATTGTCAGCTCTACACCTGGTGACATCCCACCACCAGACCCCGTTGTCAGCTGTACACCTGGTGACATCCCCCCACCAGACCCTGCTGTCGGCTCTACACCTGGTGACATCTCAACACCAGACCCCATTGTCACCTCTACACCTGGTGACATCTCAACACCAGACCCCGTTGTCACCTCTACACCTGGTGACATCCCCACAACACCAGACCCCGTTGTCACCTCTACACCTGGTGACATCCCCACAACACCGGACCCCATTGTCAGCTCTACACCTGGTGACATCCCCCCCACCACCAGACCCCATTGTCAGCTCTACACCTGGTGACATCGCCACCACCACCAGACCCCATTGTCAGCTCTACACCTGGTGACATCCCACCACCAGACCCCGTTGTCAGCTCTACACCTGGTGACATCCCCACCACCACCAGACCCCATTGTCAGCTCTACACCTGGTGACATCCCCACCACCAGACCCCGTTGTCAGCTCTACACCTGGTGACATCCCACCACCAGACCCCGCTGTCAGCTCTACACCGGGTGACATCCCCACCACCACCAGACCCATTGTCAGCTCTACACCTGGTGACAACCCCACCACCAGACCCCGCTGTCACCTCTACACCTGGTGACATCCCCCCACCAGACGCAGTTGTCACCTCTACACCTGGTGACATCCCCACCACCACCAGACCCCATTGTCAGTTCTACACCTTGTGACATTTCCACCACCACCAGACCCCATTGTCAGCTCTACACCTGGTGACATCCCACCACCAGACCCCATTGTCAGCTCTACACCTGGTGACATCCCCTCACCAGATCCCGTTGTCAGCTCTACACCTGGTGACATCCCCTTCACCAGACCCAGTTATCAGCTCTACACCTGGTGACATCCCCCCACCAGACCCCGTTGTCGGCTCTATACCTGGTGGCATCCCACCACCAGACCCCTTTGTCGGCTCTACACCTGGTGACATCCCCCCACCAGACGCCGTTGTCACCTCTACACCTGGTGACATCCCACCACCAGACCCCGTTGTCAGCTCTATACCTGGTGACATTCCACCACCAGACCCCTTTGTCAGCTCTACACCTGGTGACATCCCCCAACCAGACGCCGTTGTCACCTCTACACCTGGGTGACATCCCACCACCAGACCCCGTTGTCAGCTCTACACCTGGTGACATCCCCCCACCAGACCCCGCTGTCGGCTCTACACCTGGTGACATCTCAACACCAGACCCCGTTGTCACCTCTACACCTGGTGACATCCCCACAACACCAGACCCCGTTGTCAGCTCTACACCTGGTGACATCCCCACCACCACCAGACCCCATTGTCAGCTCTACACCTGGTGACATCCCACCACCAGACCCCGTTGTCAGCTCTACACCTGGTGACATCCCCACCACCACCAGACCCCATTGTCAGCTCTACACCTGGTGACATCCCCACCACCAGACCCTGTTGTCAGCTCTACACCTGGTGACATCCCCCCACCAGACCCCGTTGTCAGCTCTACACCTGGTGACATCCCCACCACCACCAGACCCAGTTGCCAGCTCTACACCTGGTGACATCCCCACCACCAGACCCAGTTATCAGCTCTACACCTGGTGACATCCCCCCACCAGACCCCGTTGTCGGCTCTATACCTGGTGGCATCCCACCACCAGACCCCTTTGTCGGCTCTACACCTGGTGACATCCCCCCACCAGACGCCGTTGTCACCTCTACACCTGGTGACATCCCACCACCAGACCCCGTTGTCAGCTCTATACCTGGTGACATTCCACCACCAGACCCCTTTGTCAGCTCTACACCTGGTGACATCCCCCAACCAGACGCCGTTGTCACCTCTACACCTGGTGACATCCCACCACCAGACCCCGTTGTCAGCTCTACACCTGGTGACATCCCCCCACCAGACCCCGCTGTCGGCTCTACACCTGGTGACATCTCAACACCAGACCCCGTTGTCACCTCTACACCTGGTGACATCCCCACAACACCAGACCCCGTTGTCAGCTCTACACCTGGTGACATCCCCACCACCACCAGACCCCATTGTCAGCTCTACACCTGGTGACATCCCACCACCAGACCCCGTTGTCAGCTCTACACCTGGTGACATCCCCACCACCACCAGACCCCATTGTCAGCTCTACACCTGGTGACATCCCCACCACCAGACCCTGTTGTCAGCTCTACACCTGGTGACATCCCCCCACCAGACCCCGTTGTCAGCTCTACACCTGGTGACATCCCCACCACCACCAGACCCAGTTGCCAGCTCTACACCTGGTGACATCCCCACCACCACCAGACCCAGTTGCCAGCTCTACACCTGGTGACATCCCCACCACCAGACCCCGTTGTCAGCTCTACACCTGGTGACATCCCCCCACCAGACCCCGTTGTCAGCTCTACACCTGGTGACATCCCCCCACCAGACCCCGTTGTCAGCTCTACACCTGGTGACATCCTGCTACCAGACCCCGTTGTCAGCTCTACACCTGGTAACATTGCACCGCCAGACCCCGCTGTCAGCTCTACACCTGGTAACATCC
The DNA here is from genome assembly GCF_035609145.1 of Eleutherodactylus coqui. Lineage (NCBI taxonomy): Eukaryota > Metazoa > Chordata > Amphibia > Anura > Eleutherodactylidae > Eleutherodactylus > Eleutherodactylus coqui. The sequence continues at coordinate 3,010,743 of NC_089846.1, read as the reverse complement.
CCCCTGCCAGACCCCGTTGTCAGCTCTACACCTGGTGACATCCCACCACCAGACCCCTTTGTCAGCTCTACACCTGGTGACATCCCCCCACCAGACGCCGTTGTCACCTGTACACCTGGTGACATCCCACCACCAGACCCTGTTGTCAGCTCTACACCTGGTGACATCCCCCCACCAGACCCCGTTGTCAGCTCTACACCTCGTGACATCCCCCCCACCACCAGACCCCGTTGTCAGCTCTACACCTGGTGACATCCCCACCACCACCAGACCCCGTTGTCAGCTCTACACCTTGTGACATCCCCACCACCAGACCCCGTTGTCAGCTCTAGACCTGGTGACATCCCCCCACCAGACCCTGTTGTCAGCTCTACACCTGGTGACATCCCCCCACCAGACCCCGTTGTCAGCTCTACACCTGGTGACATCCCCACCACCACCAGACCCCATTGTCAGCTGTACACCTGGTGACATCCCCACCACCAGACCCTGTTGTCAGCTCTACACCTGGTGACATCCCCCCACCAGACCCCGTTGTCAGCTCTACACCTGGTGACATCCCCACCACCACCAGACCCCGTTGTCAGCTCTACACCTTGTGACATCCCCACCACCAGACCCCGTTGTCAGCTCTACACCTGGTGACATCCCCCCACCAGACCCCGTTGTCAGCTCTACACCTGGTGACATCCCCCCACCAGACCCCGTTGTCAGCTCTACACCTGGTGACATCCCCACCACCACCAGACCCCATTGTCAGCTGTACACCTGGTGACATCCCCCCACCAGACCCTGTTGTCAGCTCTAGACCTGGTGACATCCCCCCACCAGACCCTGTTGTCAGCTCTAGACCTGGTGACATCACCCCACCTGTCCCCGTTGTCAGCTTTAGACCTGAGGGCATCTGATAGATTTTGGGATCTCCTGTGTGATCTTCTCCTTTATACCTGATGCTACACATCACCGGACTGTCGGGAAGGGGGGGGGGCACATACTTCTGTCACCATAGTGTACAGCACTGCTCCTAAAATGAAGAGGCTGCAACGTTCACCCAAATGCCATGTTGTCTTCAAACAGCTGATCAATGGGGGTCCCAGACGTCAGACCCTGACCAATGGGATATTGACCAGCGGTCCTAAGAAGTCATCATTATTGGAGTCCCAGAAAAGCCCTTCACCTGTCCCATCCTGCTTCTCTTCATACAGACATGTCCCCTTAAAGGGGCTTCTATGGAATTAAAGGGGTTGTGCCAGAATCTGCTTTTATCACCCAGAGGGGAGGTAATAAAACCTCCCAGCACCTCCAGAGGTTAAATGAAGTACTACACAGAAAGCAATAGGCTGTAAGTGTAGCACACAGAGGAGCCGGGTCCTCCAGCGACAGACAGACTCTTAGTAGCCATCTGGGCTTTGGCTAACGATCAGCATCCTGATAGCGACGTCCCCTTCCCTTTAACCCTTTAGTTTCTAACTGCGTATATAAAAGATGGGCCTACAAATCAGAAAGCTCTTATGTCACCTGGAGAAGACACAGAGGGGTCCACCAATCTGCCCGCTCTATTAGCAGCAGAGCATCGCCGAGCGGATCTCACTAACGGTACTCCACAGTGAACGAGCCCTTTAAATTAGCTAGTGCATAAAGACGTGGGGCAGCGGTGCAGAACAACCACCCAGGGCGTCAGCGCCGCTCCTCTGGTCATCATGTACCGTGGATTCTAGCACTGAACAGGAAGCGGTGCCACCATGTATGTGTGATGACGTCACGCTGGTGCAATAGTGAAAGAATGTAATAAAATGTAAAGACAACCTCAGAGCTCAACTCCCGCGTGTTACACTACTGGCAATGGGCAACCCAGGACACAACCTGAACCTGACGGAAACAAGCTGAGAAAACCTGAGACTAATAAAGAGGGCTTTACGTGGAGCAGCAGTGCAGCCTGGGCTCTAAACGTGGAGCAGCAGTGCAGCCTGGGCTCTAAACATGGAGCAGCAGTGCAGCCTGGGCTCTAAACGTGGAGCAGCAGTGCAGCCTGGGCTCTAAACGTGGAGCAGCAGTGCAGCCTGGGCTCTAAACGTGGAGCAGCAGTGCAGCCTGGGCTCTAAACGTGGAGCAGCAGTGCAGCCTGGGCTCTAAACGTGGAGCAGCAGTGCAGCCTGGGCTCTAAACGTGGAGCAGCATTGCAGCCTGGGCTCTAAACGTGGAGCAGCAGTGCAGCCTGGGCTCTAAACGTGGAGCAGCAGTGCAGCCTGGTCTTTACATGTGGAGCAGCAGTGAAGCCTGGGCTCTAAACGTGGGGCAGCAGTGCAGCCTGGGCTCTAAACGTGGGGCAGCAGTGCAGCCTGGGCTCTAAACGTGGAGCAGCAGTGCAGCCTGGGCTCTAAACATAGAGCAGCAGTGCAGCCTGGGATCTAAACATAGAGCAGCAGTGCAGCCTGGGATCTAAACGTGGAGCAGCAGTGCAGCCTGGGCTCTAAACGTGGAGCAGTAGTGCAGCCTGGGCTCTAAACGTGGAGCAGCAGTGCAGCCTGGGCTCTAAACATAGAGCAGCAGTGCAGCCTGGGATCTAAACGTGGAGCAGCAGTGCAGCCTGGGCTCTAAACGTGGAGCAGCAGTGCAGCCTGGGCTCTAAACGTAGAGCAGCAGTGCAGCCTGGGCTCTAAACGTGGAGCAGCCTGGGCTCTAAACGTGGAGCAGCCTGGGCTCTAAACGTGGAGCAGCAGTGCAGCCTGTGGTTTCGGAGATCGTCCTGCTAGAAATGCACATTTCTTCTTGAATGAAGCCCAAGAGCGCCGGCTCCTCCAGGTGTGTCGCCTCCTGCTGTCTCCCTGACACACTGCAGCTGCATCTCCTTCCTCACCAGATGGATTTCCTGGAGACTGAAGTGGATTCTATACAATTACAGAAGCTTGCAGGAAGGAAGATGGACGCGAGCCGCTGGCGCCGCCCGTGACTAGAATACCAGAGAACACGTTTTAGATCAGCAGGAAGTGGGGACCCCTTTAAATAAAACCAGATGTGGCCGCCGGGCAATCAGCTGTTCCATGCCGGTTTTCCAACCAGTCACTATACGGTAAATGTATTTCATGGAGGCTCCTCAGAGGACTGACTGGACACGTAATACAAGGAGAGCGCAGGGCCAAAACACACCACACATATATGTACAGCGCTGTGCACATGTCGTAGGCAGGTGGGGAGAGAATGCTGCAGTCAGAGCGCTTCAGAAGCAGAAGGGTTAATAGTTTACTTTGTCAATTACCAAAAATGCTAAATGACTGAACAAAAGAGAAAAGTGACCCCATCAATATTGGGTGTGACGCCATGCAGCTTCATCGTCCTCGGCACACCTCTGCAGCCAGGGGGTTTGTAAGGTTATAGTCAGGCTTATGGTTAACCATTTATGCCAAACAGCTGATAATGATCATCATTGTAGGAGGCTTATCAGTGGGTGTGCAACAGTCAAACTCTACTACAAGGGTGAGGTTGTGGAAGACAGTACACAGATCATACATCATGCCAAAGCTGAGCGCAGCAATAAGACACAAAGTGGTTATACAGCATCAGCAAGGTCTCTCCCAGGCAAAGATTTTACCGCAGACTGGGGGTTGAAGATCTGCCGTTCAAGCTCCTTAGAAGAAGCACAAAGAAAAGGGCAACGGTGGGAACTGAAGACGCAGCGGTCGGGTAAGGACACCAAGTGCAGCAGATGAGGTACATCATGCTTACTTCCCTTCTAAAACAGAAGACGTGCAGCAGTGCCATCAAGTCATAACGGACAGAAACCAGTGGGACCCCGGTACACCCACCTACTGTTCAGAAGTAGGGGGAAAGTGGTACAATAATGAGTGTCTGCAGGCAGCAGTGAAGCATGGTGGAGAGCGGTACAATAATGAGTGTCTGCAGGCAGCAGTGAAGCATAGTGGTAAGCGGTACAATAATGAGTGTCTGCAGGCAGCAGTGAAGCATAGTGGTAAGCGGTACAATAATGAGTGTCTGCAGGCAGCAGTGAAGCATGGTGGAGTGCAGTATAATAATGAGTGTCTGCAGGCAGCAGTGAAGCATGGTGGTGAGCGGTACAATAATGAGTGTCTGCAGGCAGCAGTGAAGCATAGTGGTAAGCGGTACAATAATGAGTGTCTGCAGGCAGCAGTGAAGCATGGTGGAGAGCAGTACAATAATGAGTTTCTGCAGGCAGCAGTGAAGCATGGTGGTGAGCGGTACAATAATGAGTGTCTGCAGGCAGCAGTGAAGCATGGTGGTAAGCGGTACAATAATGAGTGTCTGCAGGCAGCAGTGAAGCATGGTGGTAAGCAGTACAATAATGAGTGTCTGCAGGCAGCAGTGAAGCATGGTGGTGAGCGGTACAATAATGAGTGTCTGCAGGCAGCAGTGAAGTATGGTGGTGAGCGGTACAATAATGAGTGTCTGCAGGCAGCAGTGAAGCATGGTGGAGAGCGATACAATAATGAGTGTTTGCAGGAGGCAGTGAAGCATGGTGGAGAAAGGTACAATAATGAGTGTCTGCAGGCAGCAGTGAAGCATGGTGGAAAGCGATACAATAATGAGTGTTTGCAGGAGGCAGTGAAGCATGGTGGAGAAAGGTACAATAATGAGTGTCTGCAGGCAGCAGTGAAGCATGGTGGAGAGCGATACAATAATGAGTGTTTGCAGGAGGCAGTGAAGCATAGGGGAGAGGGTACAATAATGAGTGTTTGCAGGAGGCAGTGAAGCATGGTGGAGAGCGATACAATAATGAGTGTTTGCAGGAGGCAGTGAAGCATGGTGGAGAGCGGTACAATAATGAGTGTTTGCAGGAGGCAGTGAAGCATAGGGGAGAGGGTACAATAATGAGTGTTTGCAGGAGGCAGTGAAGCATGGTGGAGAGCGATACAATAATGAGTGTTTGCAGGAGGCAGTGAAGCATGGTGGAGAGCGGTACAATAATGAGTGTTTGCAGGAGGCAGTGAAGCATGGGGGAGAGCGGTACAATAATGAGTGTCTGCAGGCAGCAGTGAAGTATGGTGGAGAGCGGTACAATAATGAGTGTCTGCAGGCAGAAGTAAAGCATTTCAGCATATGGTTTTGGGGATTTGGACAGAATTACTGGTGACCTTAATGCTGAAAAATACAGACAGACAGTTACCCATCATGCAATACCATGAGGGAGGGATCTGAGTGGCTCCACATGTATTCTGCAGCAGGACAACAACCCCCAGCATCCAGCCAGTGTCACTAAAAACCACATTTAGTGTTTGGAAGAACAAGGAGTCCAGGAAGTGATGATTTGGCCCCACAGAGCCCCGATCTCACATCATGCAGTCTGTCTGGGATTACATGAAGAGACAGAAGGATTGGAGCGAGCCGACATCCACAGATATGTGCTCAGTTCTCCAAGATGGCTGGAACCTCCCTGCCGAGTGCCTTCAAAAACTGTGTGCAAGTCTACCGAGAAGAACTGATGAAGGTGAAGGCCGGCCCAGCGGATACTGATGGAGTTACATTTCTCTCTTGTTCAGTCACTTTGGATTTTGTCAATTATTAACCCTTCTACTTCTGGAAGCATTCTGACTGTGCAGTATGACTCCACACTTGTTACTCTGTGCTGCAGATAGAAGTCAGATAACCATTTACACAGACCCCGTGAGACCCCCCTGAGACCCCCCTCCCCCCTCCCCACTACACAGGGATGACACTCTTACGGTTCGTCACGTCGCTGCTTCGCTGGGGGTTTTGTCGCAGAGTCTGGGCGGATCTGCAGCACATTTTGTGCTTCCAATTGAATTCAAAGTGAAGGAGTGAAATGTTCTGCAGAGCGGCACCAAAAGCGGGAGCGGATCAGCGAGGTGAGAACGGAGCCGAGGGTACAGGGAAACCAAAAGTGATGCATGAGGATGAGATCCTAGCGGGGTGGCGGCGGTGAGCATACTTGGACCCAGTTTGACACATGGCTCTAGGTCCTCTTCTTTGGCGTCCCCTGAAGTTACCATCATATGGATATAGGTGTCTAAAAAGGCAAAACGGAAACCATGAAGAAGAAGATGGAACGGAGGTCACATGATCTGAGGAGGGGGACAGACGAATCAGGAGACAGAAGGAGGCCGCCTCCCTGCGGGTGAAGATGTGGATCTAACCGGTAGGACGCGGCGCCGCTGACCAGAGCCTCACTGAATGCCCAAGGCCGTGGGGCTCATCCACTGCGAATGACAGCCCCGCCTCCTGCGGCCTCCGTCACCGCAAACAACAGGCCCGACTCCAGCGGCCTCCGTCACCGCAAATAACAGGCCCGACTCCTGCGGCCTCCGTCACCGCAAATAACAGCCCCGCCTCCTGCGGCCTCCGTCACCGCACATAACAGCCCCGACTCCAGCGGCCTCCGTCACATCTGCGGATAAATCACGCAATTCTTAGGGACGTAGAATAATATTCATCGGCCTATTTTAGAGCGTATTCTGCGCCGCAACAAGCGATAGGCGTGAACGGCCGCGCAAATATGCAGCGAATTACGGGAAACACGCTAATCCGTGCAACAAAACAAGCGGCCGTCAGTCCATACGTGCGGACTACGATGCGCTTCTGCCCGTGTGAATGAGGCACATGCACTTCTCCTGATGACCACAAGATGTCAGCAGAGAGGTTCCTGCCGCTATTTGCTACATTTAGTTCGGCTGATGTTTTATGTAGCGGAGCGCGATGAGGCGACAGGGAGGCGGCCTCACATCTGCGCTGGGGATTCCACTTTCGGGCTCCGTTTGTGGAGCAACAAAGGGGAATCCCTGCATACGGTACAGAACAGCGCCGGGCGGACTCCACTGACTAGAATGGCGCCCCCACTGCCCGACTTTGGATAGCAGTCATCTAGATGGAGTTTAACCCCTGAGTGACCACAACAGGCAGTAACGGGCGTTAGACCTGCACACATCTCTGCAGGGCGCTGGATGGCGGACTGCTGACGGCGCGGCTCCTGCTCTGCGGCCAATCCGCTCATTACAATGGCTGACGTGGGCCGTAAAATAGCGACACAATGCGCTGAAACAGAAGACTCAGCGCTGCCTTAGCGCGGCGCTCTAAACGCTCGTCTGGGAATAGAGGCTAAGCGCGCTAGGACGCTGTAAAACGCCAGTGTGGAAGGGGGCAGAGGGGGCATTCAGATGGGCGCGTTTCACGCCCGTGTTCTGTCCAATGGCGATATGGGTGGAGCCGCACGCCTTAATACTGCGATTTCAATGTATTTAGTCACATGAGCGATACTTCTCTCACGGCGCCGCGCGTCTTATTTGTGCGCGATTCCTCGTGTAATCTTTAAAAAAAAAAAAAACTCCCATCGCACCCAGAGGTCATGTGATCTGCCCGCGCGTGCGCTGCGACTCCTCCCACTGAAACGGGTCGGGACCGCTCGCCGTCTGCTGCCGCACGTCAGCAGCGCAGATACACAGAAGCGCGGCGAGACGGTTATTAGATGGGAAAAAAAAAGTGCGATATCGGTACGAATCTCCTACTCCGATATGGCACTCGCCCATGTGACTACAGCCTCCGATCCCCGCAGTTTAACCCCTTACATGCCACAATCACTAGGAACTGCAGCCTGTAAGCAGATGGCAGGGGGAGGGGCTCAACGCAGCGTAGTCACAAGGTAGCAACGGGTTCCCATGGCAGCCGGAAGACTAACAAAGGGCTTCATGTCTACAGTGTAACTCAGACTATTATGCCCCGCCCCCTGCCGAGTCTAATAGGCTGCTGCCATAGGCTGAGTAGAATGCAATACAGAAGTAATGCGGTGCAGTATCCAGAGATCGAACGATCACATCTTCACATCAGGTGGCTGGCAACAAATAAGGAAGCTTCCAGGTTATGGTGATGGCTGGAAGAAGGAAACCTCTCCAACACATTATATGTCCCCCAGAGTGCGGCAAGAAACATCTCCAACACATTATATGTCCCCCAGAGTGCGGCCAGTAACCTCTCCAACACATTATATGTCCCCCAGAGTGCGGCCAGTAACCTCTCCAACACATTATATGTCCCCCAGAGTGCGGCCAGTAACATCTCCAACACATTATATGTCCCCCAGAGTGCGGCCAGTAACATCTCCAACACATTATATGTCCCCCAGAGTGCAGCCAGTAACATCTCCAACACATTATACGTCCCCCAGAGTGCGGCCAGTAACATCTCCAACACATTATATGTCCCCCAGAGTGCAGCCAGTAACATCTCCAACTCATTATATGTCCCCCAGAGTGCAGCCAGTACCATCTCCAACACATTATATGTCCCCTAGAGTGCAGCCAGTAACATCTCCAACACATTATATGTCCCCCAGAGTGCAGCCAGTAACCTCTCCAACACATTATATGTCCCCCAGAGTGCGGCCAGTAACATCTCTAACACATTATATGTCCCCCAGAGTGCGGCCAGTAACATCTCCAACACATTATATGTCCCCCAGAGTGCGGCCAGTAACATCTCCAACACATTATATGTCCCCCAGAGTGCAGCCAGTAACATCTCCAACACATTATATGTCCCCCAGAGTGCGGCCAGTAACATCTCCAACACATTATATGTCCCCCAGAGTGCGGCCAGTAACATCAATAACACATTATATGTCCCTCAGAGTGCGGCCAGTAACATCTCCAACCCATTATATGTCTCCCAGAGTGCAGCCAGTAACATCTCCAACACATTATATGTCCTCCAGAGTGCGGCCAGTAACATCTCCAACACATTATATGTCCCCCAGAGGGCAGCCAGTAACCTCTCCAACACATTATATGTCCCCCAGAGTGCGGCCAGTAACATCTCCAACACATTATATGTCCCCCAGAGTGCGGCCAGTAACATCTCCAACACATTATATGTCCCCCAGAGTGCGGCCAGTAACATCTCCAACCCATTATATGTCCCCCAGAGTGCAGCCAGTAACATCTCCAACACATTATACGTCCCCCAGAGTGCGGCCAGTAACATCTCCAACACATTATATGTCCCCCAGAGTGCAGCCAGTAACATCTCCAACTCATTATATGTCCCCCAGAGTGCAGCCAGTACCATCTCCAACACATTATATGTCCCCTAGAGTGCAGCCAGTAACATCTCCAACACATTATATGTCCCCCAGAGTGCGGCCAGTAACATCTCCAACCCATTATACGTCCCCCAGAGTGCAGCCAGTAACATCTCCAACACATTATACGTCCCCCAGAGTGCGGCCAGTAACATCTCCAACACATTATATGTCCCCCAGAGTGCAGCCAGTAACATCTCCAACTCATTATATGTCCCCCAGAGTGCAGCCAGTACCATCTCCAACACATTATATGTCCCCTAGAGTGCAGCCAGTAACATCTCCAACACATTATATGTCCCCCAGAGTGCAGCCAGTAACCTCTCCAACACATTATATGTCCCCCAGAGTGCGGCAAGAAACATCTCCAACACATTATATGTCCCCCAGAGTGCGGCCAGTAACCTCTCCAACACATTATATGTCCCCCAGAGTGCGGCCAGTAACCTCTCCAACACATTATATGTCCCCCAGAGTGCGGCCAGTAACATCTCCAACACATTATATGTCCCCCAGAGTGCGGCCAGTACCATCTCCAACACATTATATGTCCCCTAGAGTGCAGCCAGTAACATGTCCAACACATTATATGTCCCCCAGAGTGCAGCCAGTAACCTCTCCAACACATTATATGTCCCCCAGAGTGCGGCCAGTAACATCTCTAACACATTATATGTCCCCCAGAGTGCGGCCAGTAACATCTCCAACACATTATATGTCCCCCAGAGTGCGGCCAGTAACATCTCCAACACATTATATGTCCCCCAGAGTGCAGCCAGTAACATCTCCAACACATTATATGTCCCCCAGAGTGCGGCCAGTAACATCTCCAACACATTATATGTCCCCCAGAGTGCGGCCAGTAACATCAATAACACATTATATGTCCCCCAGAGTGCGGCCAGTAACATCTCCAACCCATTATATGTCTCCCAGAGTGCAGCCAGTAACATCTCCAACACATTATATGTCCTCCAGAGTGCGGCCAGTAACATCTCCAACACATTATATGTCCCCCAGAGGGCAGCCAGTAACCTCTCCAACACATTATATGTCCCCCAGAGTGCGGCCAGTAACATCTCCAACACATTATATGTCCCCCAGAGTGCGGCCAGTAACATCTCCAACACATTATATGTCCCCCAGAGTGCAGCCAGTAACGTCTCCAACACATTATATGTCTCCCAGAGTGCGGCGAGTAACATCTCCAACACATTATATGTCCCCCAGAGTGCAGCCAGTAACATCTCCAACACATTATATGTCCCCCAGAGTGCGGCCAGTAACATCTCCAACACATTATATGTCCCCCAGAGTGCAGCCAGTAACATCTCCAATACATTATATGTCCCCCAGAGTGCAGCCAGTAATATCTCCAACACATTATATGTCCCCCAGAGTGCAGCCAGTAACATCTCCAACACATTATATGTCCCCCCAGAGTGCGGCCAGTAACATCTCCAACACATTATATGTCCCCCAGAGTGCGGCCAGTAACATCTATAACACATTATATGTCCCCCAGAGTGCGGCCAGTAACATCTCCAACACATTATATGTCCCCCAGAGTGCGGCCAGTAACATCTCCAACACATTATATGTCCCCCAGAGTGCGGCCAGTAACATCTCATACACATTATATGTCCCCCAGAGTGCAGCCAGTAACATCTCCAACACATTATATGTCCCCCAGAGTGCGGCCAGTAACATCTCCAACACATTATATGTCCCCCAGAGTGCGGCCAGTAACATCTCCAACACATTATATGTCCCCCAGAGTGCGGCCAGTAACATCTCCAACACATTATATGTCCCCCAGAGTGCGGCCAGTAACATCTCCAACACATTATATGTCCCCCAGAGTGCAGCCAGTAACATCTCCAACACATTATATGTCCCCCAGAGTGCGGCCAGTAACATCTCCAACACATTATATGTCCCCCAGAGTGCGGCCAGTAACATCTCCAACACATTATATGTCCCCCAGAGTGCGGCCAGTAACATCTCCAACACATTATATGTCCCCCAGAGTGTAGCCAGTAACATCTCCAACACATTATATGTCCCCCAGAGTGTAGCCAGTAACATCTCCAACACATTACATGTCCCCCAGAGTGCAGCCAGTAACATCTCCAACACATTATATGTCCCCCAGAGTGTAGCCAGTAACATCTACAACACATTACATGTCCCCCAGAGTGCGGCCAGTAACATCTCCAACACATTATATGTCCCCCCAGAGTGCAGCCAGTAACATCTCCAACACATTACATGTCCCCCAGAGTGCAGCCAGTAACATCTCCAACACATTATATGTCCCCCAGAGTGTAGCCAGTAACATCTACAACACATTACATGTCCCCCAGAGTGCGGCCAGTAACATCTCCAACACATTATATGTCCCCCCAGAGTGCAGCCAGTACCATCTCCAACACATTATATGTCCCCCAGAGTGTAGCCAGTAACATCTACAACACATTACATGTCCCCCAGAGTGCGGCCAGTAACATCTCCAACACATTATATGTCCCCCCAGAGTGCAGCCAGTACCATCTCCAACACATTATATGTCCCCCAGAGTGCAGCCAGTAACATCTCCAACACATTATATGTCCCCCAGAGTGCGGCCAGTAACATCTCCAACACATTATATGTCCCCCAGAGTGCAACCAGTAACATCTCCAACACATTACATGTCCCCCAGAGTGCAGCCAGTATGACTTTGCCCTGAAGGTCAGAGTGTTGAGCAGATATTTTCTCCGCTTCGGGTCATAAACTCCGTGTCCAGTGCCGCTGCAGTACACTCTGCGTGACACTTGTCTGCCAGTGAAGTGGCGCTGCCCCCCACAGACCGCCCTCGGCTCCCAGCGCTGCCTGGAATTAATGTAGAATTTTATTTTTTGCTGATTAATTGATGAAAGCGGTAAATCCCCCGCCGCGAGAAGGTCTGCGGACCCCCGACTCCAAGATGCAGAAACATTCAGACTCCATTTAGTGACTTATAGGACCCTCTCACCGTACTGAGGAGCGGCCGCCACTTCTATCAACTCTCAGTGCTCTAGGATAAAGCTGACGGAGCCGTGAGCACGGCGAGGAGATAAGCGGTGAGGTGCTGCACGTGGAGGCGGCCCTCACCATCAGCAGCTGCGCCCGTGGAGCGCACTTACCGGCAGCGTGGCTGACAAGGTGTCACCATCAGTTTCTTTAGTAAAGAGCGCCAGTTGCTCGCTGTCACCACTTGGGGGGCAGATCTGTATGTGCCCCAAATTATGTGCAGAGCCGCCCCCTAGTGGAGGGAGGCGGTATATACGCGGCACGCATTCCAGCCACGCACTAACAATTCACGCCTTCTAATAATGTGACGTCAGATAAAGCGCTGGCAGACCCCCGGCGGAGCCCCCCGACCTGCCTGCCCCACACTGAGGGGTCACTGCCCTTTTACCCCCTGGTGACGCCGCCTATTCTGGTCCTGAAGATGTGACAATTTGGGGGGATTTTATCGCCACTTTTCTGACTCCATATCTTTTTTATGTTCCCGCCGCCGCGGCCCGATGAGGGGCGTGTTTTGCACTGGAGTTGTTATTGGCGCCATGTTTGGGTCCATATAATGCATTGTGGAATTTTTATTCATTTTTTTAGGGGGCGGATCAAACCTCGGTCCTGCCGCAGTTCGCTTCCTGCAGCGTGAATGACGGGTTCCGTGTTTTCCGCGGATCGGTGCGATTACAACAATGAGAAAATCATATACAGAACACCTTTTAGGTTTTTCCACTTTTGCCCAATAAAGTCGCCTGGAGCTCCGCGGGGGCGTGTCCTCTGCAGCCACTTCGGGGGACTCGTGGCTCTTACTGCATTCTTGGGGAGGCAGAATGAATAAATGGCGCATCTTTGTAGCGCTCACAGGATGAAACGTGCGTTCCGCTTATCGTTCGGGTCGTTACGGATGGGAGCATAAAAAAACGTATTTTACAATTTTTTTTCCTGATGCTGATACACAGGAATAATAGAGGAGATGACAGCTCACCACCCTGACTGAGTTGACAGGAATAATAGAGGAGATGATGGCTCACTCCCCCCTGACTGGGTTGACAGTAATAATAGAGGAGATGATGGCTCCCCCCCCCCTGACTGGGTTCACAGGAACAATAGAGGAGATGATGGCTCCCCCCCCTGACTGGGTTCACTGGAATAATAGAGGAGAAGACGGCTCACCCCCTGACTGGGTTGACAGAAATAATAGAGGAGATGACAGCTCACCCCCTGACTGGGTTCACAGGAATAATAGAGGAGATGACGGCTCACCCCCCTGACTGGGTTGACAGGAATAATAGAGGAGATGATGGCTCAACCCCCTGGCTGGGTTGACAGGAATAATAGAGGAGATGATGGCTCACCCCCTGACTGGGTTGACAGGAATAATAAAGGAGATCACGGCTCACCCCCCAGACTGGGTTGACAGGAATAATAGAGGAGATGACGGCTCACCCCCCTGACTGGGTTGACAGGAATAATAGAGGAGATGATGGCTCACCCCCCTGACTGGGTTGACAGGAATGATAGAGGAGATGATGGCTCACCTACCTGACTGGGTTGACAGGAATAATAGAGGGGACGATGGCTCACTCACCTGACTGGGTTGACAGGAATAATAGAGGAGAGGACGGCTCCCCCTCCTGACTGGGTTGACAGGAATAATAGAGGAGATGACGGCTCCCCCTCCTGACTGGGTTGACAGGAATAATAGAGGAGATGACGACTCCCCCTCCTGACTGGGTTGACAGGAATAATAGAGGAGATGACGACTCCCCCTCCCGACTGGGTTGACAGGAGCGGGTGTGACATCAGTCTGTGAAGTTCGCACGCATATGAAAAACTTGCAATTTTGGATGCGATTTGGCTCATTAAAGACGTCAACTCACAAAACAGCTAATTACATCAGAGTAGTAAGTTGCCCACAGGCACAAGATCTAACGCCCTACAGATGGCAGCCAACCCCTTTAAGGGGTAAGTTCTAAGGGGCTTCTTGGAATGCATAGGTCAGAAGGGCCCTGGAGATCAGCGGCGCCGGAGCCATTCAGTAGGTTCGGTTGGGTTTGTCTCATCTTAAAGGCAGGGGGCGCCGATGTACATAATACACTGTGCCGCTGCCTGGGGTAACCAATCAGAATCCATTGGCCGGTACAGGGAGAGCGTCCGGCTGGTAGATGCTTGGAATTCACAGACCAAAAATCGACAAATTCACCCCAAGAGAGCGAGGCCGGCAGCCATGTTTTAGGACCGCACACACAAAACATACAAAGAAACAGACAACATATTATCTGGAGGGCATGAAACTAGAACATTAGGAGTCGGATGGACATCCCCTTTAAGACATGATACGAAATAAAGGGGATCTGCAGTCCTACAAAACTGATCAACAATATGGCCGCCATCTGCGAGAAACCTCTCTAATGTAAGAAAGGAAGGCTGGAGAGGAGGGGCAGTGTGAGGCTCCGCCCCACAAGTGGCTCCGCCCCCGGCTCATCCACCCATTCTAGGGCAGGTTTCTCACAGGCTGTTCATTTCCTAGATGGGTCACGGACATAAACCTGCCAATCAGCTGACTGGAGGGTCCCCACTGTTTGCCAGGTGCAGTGCCGTACTTTTAGTAGTGGCTGTGTCCGGTATTACAACATACACTGTGGCCCCTTTAGTCAGCTGATTGATGAGGGAGTCGGACCACCAGTCTGACATCGCAGAGGGCAGGCCATGAATTCAGTAGGACCAGAGCCTCCCCTTTATATTGCAATTAAAGGGAACCCGTCAGCAGGCTGTGCTGCTCCAAGCACTAGATGTCATGGGGAGAAGCGGCCCAGCCAGCACCTGCTGACGGTTTCCCTCCCACATGCAGCGGTTCCTACCTCGGAGAGCGGGAACACTTACCATCCACCGCATGCAAGTCTCTGTGCTCCTGGAAGCAGCTGTAATATTTGTACTTTTTGCCACAGACGTCGCACGTGTAGCGAAAATTGTCTGCAAGAATGAAAATATGTATGCTAGCACGATCAGATGAATGAGGGGACAACGACAAGCAGGACGCAACACAGCATGTGACAGGTGAGGGCGGACACCCAGCATCCCTCCCCCCGCGGCCGGCGCCATTCTCTGCATATATGCCTCATTAGCCCTCTTAAAGGGATGCTTCCACTTCCCACAGACAGCTCCGTACATTGGTGGGTACTGAAGTGAATGCGATTCAGCCTGCAGTACCAAATCTGGCCACTGTACAAAGTACGGCGCTGTCTGCTTCCTGTAGCAAAACAACTAGATGTGAAACGACCACTTAAAAAGGGATGTGCAATGAAATAAATGTATTCTCTATCCACAGGACAGGGTGCAACGATCTGATGGTGGGGGGCCGCCTGCTGATCCTGAGTACGGAGGACCCCAAGTCACTAGTACCATCGGAGACAGTGCAGCGCTCGAGCTACGCTTCTCCCCCTCCTTCCTGCGATCAGTTCTTAACCTCCTGCCCTGAAGACACCCCATTTACTGCCCCCCCCCCCCCCCCCACACACACACACACACACACCCTCTTCTCTCTTCTTAGAGAGCCAATATGGCTGCGGCTGTGGCTCCTGCGCACATCGGCCCGGGGCCCTCTCACAGATACAGATATGCACCAAATACGGACACAATGCGCGGTGCGATTTGTTGTGATTCCATATTGTGTTCTGAGTTCTGTTTTTCAGCCATATTTGCGGTTTCTTAGAAGATATTCATCCATGATGCCCCCCCCCTCCCCCCACACTATATCCTGTATATACAAGTGGGCTGGTGTCACCTCAGTTAGGTAGTCCTCTCTGTTTGAGACCCCCGGCCTCCTCCGATGGTCATGTGATCTCAGTTCTGACCCGCTCAGCTCTACTTGGGGTTCAGTTTGTAGTCAGTG
This sequence comes from Eleutherodactylus coqui, assembly GCF_035609145.1. Lineage (NCBI taxonomy): Eukaryota > Metazoa > Chordata > Amphibia > Anura > Eleutherodactylidae > Eleutherodactylus > Eleutherodactylus coqui. The sequence continues at coordinate 2,994,751 of NC_089846.1, read as the reverse complement.
TCTCAGTCTGTGTGATGCTGTTACATGGATCTACCACTAGAGGGGGACACAGACACTCCTGTCACAGTTACTGATCCACAGCAATAATAGAGGAGGTGACAGCTCATCCTCCTGACTGGGTACTGAGTGCGATATCAGTCCCAGAAGCCTGCAGGGTATCGCACTCCTAAACTTGTGATTTTCACACTGAGGAGGAAACTCTTTGCCAAAACCACACGTTCCCCTCCAGATGAAGACTTTTGTCTCCAGCCTCTACAGCAGCCTCAGAGCAGACTGTACTGCAGAATATAATGGAAAGTCCAACAAGGCAACTATCTTGTACACTGCGCGTCCGACCCGGCGCCCCAGAGACGCTCCACTCCGCCTCCCGCTGGTTGTTTGGGAACGGCTTACAATTTACTTTCTCTTCTTCATATAATTTTGTGCTTTCAGTCAATAAATCAGATTTCAACACGTGAACTAAAATAGAAGGCGGATCGTTACTGGAACCCAATGGTGTTGGGACCAATGGATGGGGGCACACAAGGTGACCGGGCTCAGAACGCCCCCTACAGACCACTAGTAGAGAGGAGCATCTGACCAGACTGTTAGGAGGTGTTGGGACCAGTGGATGAGGGCACACAAGATGACTGGGCTCATGACGCCCCCTACAGACCACCAGTAGAGAGGAGCATCTGACCAGACTGTTAGGGGGTGTTGGGACCAGTGGATGAGGGCACACAAGGTGACCGGGCTCAGAACGCCCCCTACAGACCACCAGGTGAGAGGAGCATCCGACCAGACTGTTAGGAAGTGTTGGGACCAGTGGATGGAGGCACACACACAAAGTGACCGGGCTCAGGACGCCCCCTACAGACCACCAGTAGAGAGGAGCGTCTGACCAGACTGTTAGGGGGTGTTGGGACCAGTGGCTGGGAGCACACAAGGTGACCGGGCTTAGGTCGCCCCCTACAGACCACCAGTAGAGAGGAGCATCTGACCAGACGGTTGGCAGGTACTAGGACCAGTGGATGGGGGCACACAAGGTGACCGGGCTCAGGACGCCCCCTACAGACCACCAGTAGAGAGGAGCGTCTGACCAGACTGTTAGGAGGTGTTGGGACCAGTGGATGTGGGCACACAAGGTGACCGGGCTCAGGACGCACCCTACAGACCACCAGTAGAGAGGAGCATCTGGCCAGACTGTTAGGAGGTGTTGGGACCAATAGATGGGGGCACACAAGGTGACCAGGCTCAGAACGCCCCCTGCAGACCACAAGTAGAGAGGAGCGTCTGGCCAGACTGTTAGGAGGTGTTGGGACCAATGGATGGGGGCACACAAGGTGACCAGGCTCAGAACGCCCCCTACAGACAACAAGTAGAGAGGAGCGTCTGGCCAGACTGTTAGGAGGTGTTGGGACCAATGGATGGGGGCACACAAGGTGACCAGGCTCAGAACGCCCCCTACAGACAACAAGTAGAGAGGAGCGTCTGGCCAGACTGTTAGGAGGTGTTGGGACCAATGGATGGGGGCACACAAGGTGACCAGGCTCAGGACGCCCCCTACAGACCACCAGGTGAGAGGAGCATCTGACCAGACTGTTAGGGGGTGTTGGGACCAGTGTATTGGGGCACACAAGGTGACCGGGCTCAGGACGCCCCCTACAGGCCACAAGTAGAGAGGAGCGTCTGGCTAGACTGTTAGAAGATGTTGGGACCAATGGATGGGGGCACACAAGGTGACCGGGCTCAGGACCCCCCGACAGACCACCAGTAGAGAGGAGCATCTGACCAGACTGTTAGGAGGTGTTGTGACCAGTGAATGTGTGAGGACACAAAGGTGATCGGGCTCAGGACGCCCCCTACAGACCACCAGTAGAGAGGAGCATCTGACCAGACTGTTAGGGGGTGTTGGGACCAGTGAATAGGGACACACAAGGTGACCAGGCTCAGGACGCCCCCTACAGATCCCCAGTAGAGAAGAGCATCTGACCAGACTGTTAGGAAGCGTTGGCATCAGTGGATGGGGGGCACACAAGGTGACCTGGCTCAGGACCCCCCGACAGACCACCAGGTGAGAGGATCGTCTGACCAGACTGTTAGGGGGTGTTGGGACCAGTGGATGTGTGAGGGCACACAAGGTGACCGGGCTCAGGACGCCCCCAAGAGACCACCAGTAGAGAGCAGCGTCTGACCAGACTGTTAGGAGGTGTTGGGACCAGTGTGTGGGGGCACACAAGGTGACCGGGCGTATGGCGCCCCCTACAGGCCACCAGTAGAGAGGAGCATCTGACCAGACTGTTAGGAGGTGTTGGGATCGGTGGATGGGGGCACACAAGGTGACCGGCCTCAGGACGCCCCCGACAGACCACAAGTAGAGAGAAGTCTCTGACCAGACTGTTACGGGGTGTTGGGACCAGTGGATAGGGACACACAAGGTGACAGAGCTCAGGACGCCCCTTACAGACCACAAGTAGAGAGGAGCGTCTGGTTAGGCTGTTAGGAAGCGTTGGGACCAGTGGATGGGGGGCACACAAGGTAATCGGGCTTAGGACCCCCCAACAGACCACCAGTAGAGAGGAGCATCTGACCAGACTGTTAGGGGGTGTTGGAACCAGTGAATAGGGACACACACGGTGACCGGGCTCAGGACGCCCCCTACAGACCACCAGTAGAGAGGAGCGTCTGACCAGACTGTTAGGGGGTGTTGGGATCAATGGATGGGGGCACACAAGGTGACCGGGCTCAGGACGCCCCCTACAGACAACAAGTAGAGAGGAGCGTCTGACCGGACTGTTAGGCGGTGTTGGGATCAATGGATGCAGGCACACAAGGTGACCAGGCTCAGGACGCCCCCTACAGACCACAAGTAGAGAGGAGCATCTGACCAAACTGTTAGGGGGTGTTGGGACCAGTGGATGGGGCACACAAGGTGACCGGGCTCAGGACGCCCCCTACAGACCCCCTGTAGGAAGGAGCGTCTGACCAGACTGTTAGGACCAGTGGACGGGGGCACATAAGGGGACCTGGCTCAGGACTTTCTCTCGGGCGTCTTGTCCGCTTTTCGTCTCCTTCCAGCAGCCGAAGAGGTATATAGCGCTTTCATACACCTCTAAGCAGCCAAGACACCCGGGAGGGCAGAGCGCTGGGGTGAGCACTGCAGACCCTCGTGCTAGGGATCAGCGGGGGCCTAGGACATGCCAAAAGTTAGCTGAAGGTGTAGGTACTGTTTGCGCTCCACCCAGTAACTGCGGACTCCAACGTGCCGCAAGCCGGAAAATAGGAGAGGCGAATAAAACCAACGAAACGTAAAATACAAAACAGCGGCGGCGGCCATGTGCGATGAGGAGACATGAAGCAGACATGGCGGCAGGGTGATGATGGCACACAGGAAGCGCAGACTGGCGCTAATAATGACAACCTATGTCCGACTCTCTACCACAGTCACCGAGGCGGCCATTACTATCTGCAGGCACAAAAGTAGAAACAATGGAAAATGAAACGAGTCATCTGATTGGTCGCATCGCCCCTAATAGGCGTCACCCGTCTCATCGCAGCGACCAATCAGTATTCAGGTCTCATTCCCCCACTATGGGTTAGGACTAGAGATGAGCGAACCTACTCGTTTCGAGCAATTACTCGATCGAGCACCGCAATTTTCGAGTACTTCCGTACTCGGGTGAAAAGATTCGGGGGGCGGCGTGGCGGAGCGGGGGGTAGCAGCGGGGAACAGGGGGGAGCCCTCTCTCTCGCCCCCACTCCCCGCTGCAACCCCTCATTCACCCACGGCGCCCACCGAATCTTTTTGCCCGAGTACGGAAGTACTCGAAAATCGTGGCGCTCGGGCGAAAAAGGGGCGTGGCCGAGTAGGCTCGCTCATCTCTAGTTAGTGCCCTTCTGATTATTCTGCCTGCAGAAACAGAACAGCGAATGGTAAGAGAAGGACTCGTCGCGGGTCGGCAGCATTCACACTGACAGCGCAATTCACATGTCCGAACCCCCTGCCTCGCACATGATAAGATTGTGGCAACCTGGGGGCTTCTGAAGGTCCCCCCCCCCCCCGAGGCTACCATGATTGTTTACCTATTGGAGACGTTCCTGTGGCCCCAATAGGCAGCCTGTTAGAGTACAGTAGGCTGCAATACCCCAGTATTACGCTGTATAAGCCATGAAGGATCACAAGTTCCGGTCCCCCGCGGGGCTAAAAGAAGGTGAGAATAAGGAAAATAACGAGGGAATATTTTTTATTTTTATAATAAAAATAAAATATTATTAAAAAAAAGCAAAAGAAAACCCCCTTTTCCGAGGCGTCACGTCTAAAACCGCACGGTACTGGTTCAGCTACATGCGAGAAGGTCCCGCTCCGGCCCAAAGGAAAAAAACGGAATCAAAATGGAGCAAAAATTCCCGTCTCCCCAAATTCCATCATGATAAACTGCAGGTCGCCCCGCTAAAAACGAGCCGCCGCGCCGGATACAGACAGCGTGCCCCTGCGCCATCACCGCCAGAAATATACAACCACCACAAAATAGCGCAATTGTGTTTTTTCCCCACTTCGAAATCTGTAAGTCTTGCGGCACGCTATACGCTAAACGGATCCAAGAGGGATACAACGCGGCCCGCAGAGCCCAAAATGAAAGAGGGGATATCGGGAGTGCCGAGGGTGAGGCGGGCACTGCGCAGCAATGGGGGCAGGCGAGGGTTAAGTGTGCAGCTGGATCTACTGAGAAGCGTGGCGGGGCGCAGCGCGGCGCAATACGAGTGCCGACGGTGAGCCGGGCGCCGCGCAGCAATGGGGGCAGGCGAGGGTTAACCCTTTCCAATCCAATTTGTATCCTGGTTTTCCTAGGGGGCTTACTCTTTTTCTGCCATTATACAATGGCGCTATCTGCTGGCTAAAGCCAGTACTGCATGAGGCGACATGTTGGATAGGCTCCGACAGCAGAGAGGCTGGCAATATACAGTAAGAGAACCCCGACGGACGTCTTCCAACATCGGAGCTGTACAGCCTTAAATCATAATGTCTTCAGAGGTCAGACAATGGATTGGAAAGGGTTAAGTGTGCAGCTGGATCTACTGAGAAGCATGGCGGGGCGCAGCGCGGCGCAATACGAGAGCGCTAGATCAATGAGTGATCTATACATTATCTACATACAGCGCTACCAGAGCTGCAACCACTATTTTGCCAGCTGGAATCTCCCAGCATTCCCTGCTTGCTCTGGTGATTTGCATTCTGGGAGGAGCATCCATGCCTGTAGAGTCATGTGATGTACAGCAGCTCAGCTGTGGAGCTCCTGGCAGAACTATGAATGCAGCTCTGGGGTAACAATTTAGCTACAGAATGTCCAAACCGCCAAACCCCGGAGGCTGTAAAGTGAATGTGTGAAGAGGCTCCGGCCTCCCGCCCGCCGCCGGTTCTGGTTGTGTCCGGTGTGCTGCCCATTCCCAGGATGCAGTTCTGTAACAGCAGGAGGGCGACACTTACCTCACTTACCTGCAGGATGACAGAGCCCCCCAACGACGCAAGACCCCCTCAATGTGTAGGATCCATGTGTCACCCACAAGCAGAATGCTGACAATTCACGGGAGTACCGCGCGCTAATCCGAAAACCGCACATGCCTGATACTGCGGCACCTATCGGGGTTTACTGCACAGCCAATCACATGCCAGGTGGAATGGTGTCCGTCTGCCAGGTGCGCCCATCGTGGGTGGGTGTGGCCTGGGGGATCAACCACACGGGCGCACTCCGCAGTGTTTTCATGGACCTGTGTATTCCCTGCGTGTTGCTTATAGTTTACACGCGTGTTCATTGTGTTTTTGCCCACAGCTGGAGGCGCTGCGCGTCTGAATAACCCAAAGCAAACCGGTGGGCATCAGCGGTCCGGAATAAGGTGCGCCGATACACCCGTGTGAACGAGCCCCGACACACACCTGCGCTGATACACTGTAACAAACCTGGCCGGCTCGTTTTATAATGTGAATGGGAAGAATATCTGCACTCACTGACAGCAAGCAGAGATACTGAAGATACTGAAGACGTGAGGAAGTCAAACACCAAACCCTTCATCACGCGCAGAATACTGAATGAAGACGCCATTGAGATCTGACCGCTCCTCCCGTCGGCACAGGCCCTTTAATGACAGCTTTATGATGGAAGTGTCACACATCTTTGTCCTACTTGTATAATGTGATACTTTACTAACATGGGTGGGGCTTAAAAGTGGGTGTGGCCTTAGGCCATCCGAGTCTGTATGATTTACGCCAAATACAGGGTGAATTCCAGCTAAAATCTACGCCGGCTTGTAGTTAGCGCAGATTTCAGTTCGCTCCTCGGACTGAGCAGACCTGCACCAAGTCTGTCAAGAGGCACTTGCCTCGCAATAAACTTGCTGCACTTAAAGGGGTTGTCCAGTCATAAAACATTGATGGCCCGACCAATCAGCTGTTGGCCGGGCCATGGTGTTCATGCACTGAGCCGATATCTGTCAGAAGTAGACAGCTCCGTTCCTGCTGCAGTGGTCAGGCTTGGTATTACAGGCAAAGTTCTCACTGAAGTGAATGGGAATTTGGACTGTAATACCAAGCCTTACCACTATAGCAGAAATGGAGCTGTCCGCTTCCTGCTAAAATCAGCTCAGTGCATGAGTACAACGGCCGGGCCAACAGCTGATCTGTGGGGATGCCAGGAGGCGGACACTCGCTGATCTACCATCTATGACCTGTCCTATGGATTGGCTACCAAACGTTTACACGCTGGACAACCCCTTTAACTGTGGATGTGGTGTCCAAGTTACTTCCCCTCTGGGTCCGGCGCTCAGTAGTGAAGTGCGCCCCTAACATACAGATTATCTGCGGACTGCGAGGGTGGCAGTGATGGGTAGCGGGGCAGCAGGGCATCATGCCACAATCATCACATGAAGGACTGGGGACGGAGAGGAATACTTACTTCCCTGCGAGGCGCCCTCTACGGATGCCGCTTCATTGTCTGAGGGGAGAGAACAACAATTAACGCACCGTTTACATATACAACGCTACAAGAGACGGCAATGCTGTCAGCAGGAAATGTGGCAGCGGGTCGGCGTGCGGCAGGCCCGACGGCGGACGGTCATCCATACGGACACTCACCGCTCGCCGACTTACCTGCATTCATCTTATTCCAAAAAAGTACATTAGGCGTTGAGATTTGTGGTTTGGGAATTTTTCATGATGTTTTTGGAATTTTTGAACTTCCTGATGAATTATGGGTAACGGGCTGATTTCAGCTCTGCAGCACATGAAGCACACGGGCCATGGCCGCCACCAGTCATGGGAAGCAGAAGTGGAATCACATGACCGCCGGCGCTCAGTCGCAGTTGCCAGTGTGTGCTGCGGTCTGGTACAGCAGGGGGCAGTATTGGGAGGTGAGAAAAGAGCAGCGATGCTGAGACCAGCTGTGGATCCACTGCGTCTGACGGCTGACCAATAGCATCTGCCAGCGGGCCACCAGGAGTCACATGAGCAGCACTGGCCAATCAGGTAAGGTGGAGTGTCTTAGACTAGCAGTGCTCCGTATACAGAAGCAGTGCGGCCATCTTGGTGGTCCAGAGGTTCATTTAAGGCTCTTTTAACCCCTTAATGACGCGGCCCATCTTTGTCATGTTGCCCCCCCCCCCCCCCCCCCTCACTGTTCCAGCGCTGCGATTAAACCTACCAAATAATGAAACCAAACACTTTAAAAAATTTCCTACTGAAGTCAAATGGGAAAAAATATATAATTCTGCCATATTGGAGTGTGTGTGTGTGTGTGTGTGGGGGGGGGGGGGGGGGTAGGGGGTGGTTCAGGGCGTACGCACCGCGGCCGGAATGACATAACTGTATTCTGCGGGTCGGTGTGATGACGACACTAACATGTTAGAGAGGCTCATTTTGTGCTGCACTACTCTTAGGACATAAAACATCTTTAAGTCTAGATCTATTTTCTGACCACGTTCTTATTTTGCCGCCGCTGTGCGAGCGCTCGTGTCTGGGGGGAGTCCTGCGAGCGCTCGTGTCTGGGGGGAGTCCTGCGAGCGCTCGTGTCTGGGGGGAGTCCTGCGAGCGCTCGTGTCTGGGGGGAGTCCTGCGAGCGCTCGTATCTGGGGGGAGTCCTGCGAGCGCTCGTGTCTGGGGGGAGTCCTGCGAGCGCTCATGTCTGGGGGGAGTCCTGCGAGCGCTCGTATCTGGGGGGAGTCCTGCGAGCGCTCGTGTCTGGGGGGAGTCCTGCGAGCGCTCGTATCTGGGGGGAGTCCTGCGAGCGCTCGTATCTGGGGGGAGTCCTGCGAGCGCTCGTGTCTGGGGGGAGTCCTGCGAGCGCTCGTGTCTGGGGGGAGTCCTGCGAGCGCTCGTGTCTGGGGGGAGTCCTGCGAGCGCTCGTGTCTGGGGGGAGTCCTGCGAGCGCTCGTGTCTGGGGGGAGTCCTGCGAGCGCTCGTATCTGGGGGGAGTCCTGCGAGCGCTCGTGTCTGGGGGGAGTCCTGCGAGCGCTCATGTCTGGGGGGAGTCCTGCGAGCGCTCGTATCTGAGGGGAGTCCTGCGAGCGCTCGTATCTGGGGGGGGGGGGGGGGAGTCCTGCGAGCGCTCGTATCGGGGGGGGGGGGGGGGGAGTCCTGCGAGCGCTCGTATCTGGGGGGAGTCCTGCGAGCGCTCGTATCTGGGGGGAGTCCTGCGAGCGCTCATATCTGGGGCGAGTCCTGCGAGCGTCTGGGGGGAGTCCTGCGAGCGCTCGTGTCTGGGGGGAGTCCTGCGAGCGCTCGTGTCTGGGGGGAGTCCTGCGAGCGCTCGTGTCTGGGGGGAGTCCTGCGAGCGCTCGTGTCTGGGGGGAGTCCTGCGAGCGCTCGTGTCTGGGGGGAGTCCTGCGAGCGCTCGTGTCTGGGGGGAGTCCTGCGAGCGCTCGTGTCTGGGGGGAGTCCTGCGAGCGCTCGTGTCTGGGGGGAGTCCTGCGAGCGCTCGTGTCTGGGGGGAGTCCTGCGAGCGCTCGTGTCTGGGGGGAGTCCTGCGAGCGCTCGTGTCTGGGGGGAGTCCTGCGAGCGCTCGTATCTGGGGGGAGTCCTGCGAGCGCTAGTGTCTGGGGGGAGTCCTGCGAGCGCTCGTGTCTGGGGGGAGTCCTGCGAGCGCTCGTGTCTGGGAGGAGTCCTGCGAGCGCTCGTGTCTGGGTGGAGTCCTGCGAGCGCTCGTATCTGGGTGGAGTCCTGCGAGCGCTCGTGTCTGGGTGTAGTCCTGCGAGCGCTCGTGTCTGGGTGTAGTCCTGCGAGCGCTCGTGTCTGGGGGTAGTCCTGCGAGCGCTCGTGTCTGGGGGTAGTCCTGCGAGCGCTCGTATCTGGGGGGAGTCCTGCGAGCGCTCGTATCTGGGGTGGGGTCCTGCGAGCGCTCGTATCTGGGGGGGGGGGGGGGGGAGTCCTGCGAGCGCTCGTATCTGGGGGGGAGTCGTGCGAGCGCTCATATCTGGGGGGGGAGTCGTGCGAGCGCTCGTATCTGGGGGGGGGGGGGGGGGGGGAGTCCTGCGAGCGCTCGTATCTGGGGGGAGTCCTGCGAGCGCTAGTGTCTGGGGGGAGTCCTGCGAGCGCTCGTGTCTGGGGGGAGTCCTGCGAGCGCTCGTGTCTGGGAGGAGTCCTGCGAGCGCTCGTGTCTGGGTGGAGTCCTGCGAGCGCTCGTATCTGGGTGGAGTCCTGCGAGCGCTCGTGTCTGGGTGTAGTCCTGCGAGCGCTCGTGTCTGGGTGTAGTCCTGCGAGCGCTCGTGTCTGGGGGTAGTCCTGCGAGCGCTCGTGTCTGGGGGTAGTCCTGCGAGCGCTCGTATCTGGGGGGAGTCCTGCGAGCGCTCGTATCTGGGGTGGGGTCCTGCGAGCGCTCGTATCTGGGGGGGGGGGGGGAGTCCTGCGAGCGCTCGTATCTGGGGGGGAGTCGTGCGAGCGCTCATATCTGGGGGGGGAGTCGTGCGAGCGCTCGTATCTGGGGGGGGGGGGGGGGGAGTCCTGCGAGCGCTCGTATCTGGGGGGGGGGGGAGTCCTGCGAGCGCTCGTATCTGGGGGGGAGTTGTGCGAGCGCTCGTATCTGGGGGGGGAGTCGTGCGAGCGCTCGTATCTGGGGGGGGGGGCGTCCTGCGAGCGCTCGTATCTGGGGGGGGAGTCGTGCGAGCGCTCGCATATGGGGGGAATCCTGCGAGCGCTCGTATCTGGGGGGGGGGGGGGGAGTCCTGCGAGCGCTCGTATCTGGGGGGGGGGGGGGGGAGTCCTGCGAGCGCTCGTATCTGGGGGGAGTCCTGCAAGGGCTCGTGTCCTGTAGGGCATCCTGCGAGCGCTCGTGTCCTGTGGGGCATCCTGCGAGCGCTAGTATCTGGGGGGAGTCCTGCGAGCGCTCGTGTCTGGGGGGAGTCCTGCGAGCGCTCGTGTCTGGGGGGAGTCCTGCGAGCGCTCGTGTCTGGGGGGAGTCCTGCGAGCGCTCGTATCTGGGGGGGAGTCCTGCGAGCGCTCGTGTCTGGGGGGAGTCCTGCGAGCGCTCGTGTCTGGGGGGAGTCCTGCGAGCGCTCGTATCTGGGGGGGGGGGGTCCTGCGAGCGCTCGTATCTGGGGGGGGGGGGAGTCCTGCGAGCGCTCGTATCTGGGGGGAGTCCTGCAAGCGCTCGTGTCCTGTAGGGCATCCTGCGAGCGCTCGTGTCCTGTGGGGCATCCTGCGAGCGCTCGTATCTGGGGGGGAGTCCTGCGAGCGCTCGTATCTGGGGGGAGTCCTGCGAGCGCTCGTGTCTTGTGGGGCATCCTGCGAGCGCTTGTATCTGGGGGAAGTCCTGCGAGCGCTCGTGTCCTGTGGGGCATCCTGCGAGCGCTCGTATCTGGGGGGAGTCCTGCGAGCGCTCGTGTCTGGGGGGAGTCCTGCGAGCGCTTGTATCTGGGAGGAGTCCTGCGAGCGCTCGTGTCTGGGGGGCGCGCTTTGAGCGCTCGTGTCTGGGGGGCGCCCTGAGAGCGCTCGTGTCTGGGGGGCGCCCTGTGAGCGCTCGTGTCCGTGGGGCGCCCTGTGAGCGCTCGTGTCTGGGGGGCGCCCTGAGAGCGCTCGTGTCTGGGGGGCGCCCTGTGAGCGCTCGTGTCTGGGGGGCGTCCTGCCGCTTGGAGTTGATACAAGGAGGTGGCCTTGTTTCTGCGGTGTCCATCATGTGGGGTACACACTCCATCATTCTGACAGGCCGGACTCTTACGGACGCGGCGACAACAATTTGTTTTCATTCTTTTTATTAACAATATGGGAAAAGGCTGTTTTTTTGGTACTTTTAATGTCCATCATTTTAATGACTTTCCCTCTTCCGTGACCGCAGCGTACTGGACCTTATACTGCAGTACTTTAGTATTTCAGCATACGGTATTTGTGCCATAGTTCTATCAGGATGGGCCTGTAGGCAGCATTATGAGGCCGCCCTGGGCTGCTATGACACCTGAATGGCACCTCATAATCCTATCATGTAGAGGGCGCTCAAAACCCCCAAAACTGGATTGGGCTTTTAAAGGGTTAACCGATGTGACCAGTGTTTGTCCCCGCTGTGTATGGAGCAGGATCGGCTTATGATCCAAACCAGCACTGACGCTGTAAGGCATACATATGCACCAAAAAAGCGTCAGGGGGTTGTCCCACTTCTAGCTGTTTTCAGAAAGCTCCGTACATTGCATAGTGGCCAGGGTTGGTATTACAAGCCGAGTCCCATTCACTTCAATAGGATTTAGCCGGCAGTACCAATTCAGACCACTGTGCAATGTACGGAGCTGTCTGAAAACAGCTAGGAGTGGGACAACCCCTTTAAAGGCTTGACACAAGAGCATGTCTGAAGTATACCTACAAGATGAGGCTGCACTACTGCAATGCACCCCTTGGGGTGCTGCTCTACTGAAGCCTATGGTAAGCGCAGCCCCTCTTTTCCAAGCTTTCATCATGCAGTGGGATACATTTTACTGCGATGCATCTTTCAAAGCGGCAGCAGATGAGCAGATGGGAGCGGCTGCTATAGGTGCCGCCTGGAAGACGTCTTGAAGAAGGTTCTAAGAGGCTGTTTTCATCCTCCATCTCAAAGTGCGCATCTTTCCCCAATATATTAGCAGGTTTGAAGCTGATGTGTTTGATGTGGCGAGGTCATTAATAATCTAACAGATTCCAATAAGCCATCTCTCTGATGAGTCCGCGGCCGATCGCTCCTCTAATTACAATATCTCCCACAACCCATCCGTTTTCTCGGCTTTTATCTCATTATTGGGAGACGGGATTTAATTACACATTTTAATCACTGTGTACCGAGCGCCTTCACAACACAAGGATGACGCTGCGGCGGGACGGACCGCTGTTTACTACCGGAGCTGCGGCCGCCATACTCGCTGCTGGCATTAATGGCGACGGCGTAGAACATGGACGGGCCGCGTCATGGCAGGAGACGGGCAGAGGAGGTCTGAGAGGCGCCCGGGCATCTTTAGGACGAACCACCATGCTGAGAATAAATGGCTCCCTGGTCTGGTAATAGCGGGGGCTCCCAGGCGGGGGCGCTCTATCACAGCCACATGAGCTGGGATTCACTGGTGGTCTTCGGAAGTGGATGGGTTAAAGGGGCCGACCAACGACCCCCCAATAGCTGCAGCTGCATTAAAATTACAAAAACAGCAGTGCCTCCCCGTCTGCCGCCGCCGGATCCGGCCGTCCTCCCAGAGTTTGTCGTCACAAGAAGTCACCTGACTGCTGCATCTTGGCCGCTATGATCCTGGAGTGTGATTGGCTGCGGCGGGCGGTGACTTCCTGTGACGAGGACGGCTGGAGGTGCGCCATCTGGGATATCGGACAACCCCTTTAATGTTTTCTTCCCTGGTAGTCTTTGTTGATTCGCCCTTCCTTACTGGTTTGGGGTAGTGAAGGGGTTAATATTTTATTCAATGGTGGCCGACTGGTAGAAGAGCCAACTCCTACTTAAAGCACAACTAAACTTTCAACAAACTTGGGGGCGTGGCCAAGCAGCCGACCTGACCGGCCGCATGTAAGAGGGGCTCCTGCCTAAACTGACCAAATAACAATCCTGCAGTAATCCTGAGGACTCCCAACCCCGACAGAGCAGCACCGGAGGAGAGGGGGAAGAGACCGGACCCTGAGGTACTTACCCCTGGTGAGCGGAGGACAGCGAAACCGGAGCTAGCGGTGAGCCTGTGGAGCGGGGGGCGCCGCCGTTACGGAGCGTGTGTCACCAGCCGACCGGCGGGCTCTGGACCAGGAGCTGCACACAGCGGAAGGTGAGAAGCGGAGTGCCTGAACCGCCGGCGGGACTGCGGAGTGCTGCGACAACTACCCGACACCGCTGCCAGAAGACCCTGAGGGTGAGCGCGGGAAGCTGCGGCCGCCATCTTGCTGAGAGGATCCTTGTCTGGTGAGCGACTCCTCGAGCCTGCCGCCCCCCTCTGCCGATACAGAGAGGAGAAAAGTCGAGCGCTGGGTGAGGTGTCCGTGGCGCCGGCAGCCATAGCAACGCCGGCGGCGGACTCGTAGCGCCGCGGCTGACACGGCCGCCATCCGGAGCACGGGGCAGACGGGCCCAATAGTGGAAGGCCGCACAAGGAGGCCGCATAGCGGGAGGAAAAGGGCGGGGGCGACCGGCGGCGCCGCGGGGCACTGAGGCGCTTATAAAGTGTCCCCCGGCAGCAGGGATCCGGAAGGAGACCACGGGGAGCCGCAGCTACCGCCACCATCTTGTGGGGCAGGCCCTATCAATAATAACCCGGACCCGACGAGCCTCTACTGAGATAAAGAGGGGAGCGGGCGCCGGGCAAAACAGCCCAAACAGCACAGACAGCCCTACACTTACCAAGGCCGACAAACCCAGTACCTGGTGGATTGGGCAGGCGAGCCTGGCGGCGAGAGGCCAGGAGAAAAGACCACACAGAGATCCCCTACCTGAAGGTGACAAGCAACACCAGCAGCAATAACCAGTTAAGTGTGCCAGGGGAGAAGGGGGAGAAAAGGAGCAGCAGTTATTATACCTTATATAAACAAGCCCCTAGAGAGTGGGACCCCCCCTCCCCCACAATACCCAGAGAAAAGACCAAAGAAATAGCCCCAGAGTACCCCCAAACCAAGGACGTAAGACCTGCAAGAGACCAATATTGCTGATAACAGAGAATAAAGCAGACGCCACGTGCGTAAGCTCTGCACCGAGTATACGGGTGAATCCAGCACTATAAAATACAGGCAGCAACCGAATACGCCACTAAATACCTCTGACAAAGCAGCATGGGGCCTACTAGGCAGAACGCTACAGCTGATAAATTAAAGGCATTTGCCAGAAATGAAAATCGCAGAGATGCAAGCTCCGACTCCGCGCAGCCGGCCCCGGGGGGCTCAACCCCTCCGACAAAGAACGCTAATCCAAACCCAACAGAAGGGACAGTCCAAACCCTACAACAACTGTCCGACCAGCTGCTGACAGCAATCCAGACATCCACGACTACTCTCACCAGTAAAATTGATGAAGTTAAGATGGATGTCAGTCTCCTCAGACAAGACCTTCAGAACTTAAGAGAAAGAGTCACAGCTACGGAAGATAGAATATCTACGCTGGACGACACTGTGCCCCCAATGTCAGCCGCAATAAGAGATCTTACGCAGAAGGCCGACTATTGGAGACAGAAAGCGGACGACCTTGAAAATCGCTCACGACGCAATAATTTGCGCATAGTCGGCCTGCCAGAAAGAACTGAAGGACAGAGACCGGAAGAATTCTTAGAGAAATGGCTCCGCGAACTTCTCCCTAACGCAGAACTATCGCAAGTCTTTGTCATCGAACGGGCGCACCGTGTGCCAATGAAGCCACCCATACCCGGCGCTCCGCCCAGACCGCTTCTGGCAAAGCTACTCAACTCCCGTGACAGGGACAACATCCTGCAAGCTGCCAGAAAGGGAGGACCCCTACGCCATGATAATGCCACAATCTCCATCTTTCCGGACTTCTCGGCGGACCTCCAGAAGCAAAGGGCCTCGTTCTTTAATATTAAAAGGCAACTTAGAGATCTGCAGCTTCCGTATTCTATGATGTACCCAGCGCGGCTGCGAGTGATTGACGGAGACC
>NC_089846.1:2881250-2979486 GCF_035609145.1 Eleutherodactylus coqui | reverse complement strand
TACAGGAGACCCACCTCACGCCCGAAACCTCTAAATGCCTGCTAAAGCCATGGGTTCAGTGGTCAGCGCACTCACACCATACATCGTACTCCAGGGGGGTGTCTCTATTGATAGAGAGGTCCATCAGATGGGAGGTAGAACAGTTAAAAAGAGACTCAGAGGGTAGGTACATCTTTGTAAGAGCCAAATAAACAATGAACCATATGTACTCCTATGTTACTATAACCCACCAACAACGTCAACAGCCCTGCTGGCAGAAGGCATACAATTTGCCTCATTCACACCAGATGTAACGACTATATGTATGGGGGACATGAATATGGTCATGGACCCACACCTGGACAGATTCGGGGGGGGTGCTCGGGGGCGGGAGACGGGGGCCCGACCCGATTGGCCTCTGTGATCTCTGTGGCAGGATGGCTGGATTTGTGGCGAATATTCACCCCCACCAACAGGAGTTTTCTTGCCATGCAGCCCATAATCATGCATTGAGCCGCATAGACTATATATTTGGATCCCCTTGTTATTTACCAAAATAGAGTCCATAGAATTTCTCCAAGAGGGGTCCTCGGACCCACTCACCGCTCTGCATGGTCCTCAAAAACCAGGCCCCCCTGCAATTAGGAATCAGCGGATACACCCGTTCTGGCTCTCACTGCTTGGCCCAAATGACCGAATAACAGACCAAATTCAGATATACTACGAGGCGCACGAGGAGAGCCGGGATAGGACGCTGGTGTGGGAAGCCTTTAAGCCATACCTTAGAGGATGTTTTAAGTCCTCAATCACTTTCATTAAAAGAACCGCAGCTAAAGAGGAGGAACAGTTAGCGCAACAATGCCAACAACTAGAAAAAGAATTCATAGCCCGTCCCTCAAATGATAAAAGAGATAAATGGCTACAGGTAGGTAGAGAGTATCTGATGCATCTAAAAGAGAAGGCTCAGAGGAGGCTGTTTTTCACCCGCCAGTCCTTTTTCGAGCTAGGTAATCAGTCTAGTAAACTGCTAGCATATATGGCTCGACAGGAGACTACTTCTCCGGCTATACTAAGGGTCAAATCAACCGAGGACACAGTACTCACAGACCCCCAAGATATATTGGGAAGGTTTCAACAATTCTACCAAGACCTATACCAATCCCAGATTAATTATACTCCAGCAGAACTAGAGAACTACCTAGCCAGCATAGCATTCCCAATAATACAAGAAGCACATAGATCCCTATTAGATGGCCCCATTACAGTGGAAGATATACAGGAGGCAATGGAGGGCATGGCAAAAAATAAGACCCCGGGTACAGATGGCATACCAGTGGAAGTTTATCTTCAGTACAGAGAGGAAATAACACCACAACTACTCTCATTATATGAGGATATATTTGAGAAAGGACGTCTTCCAGAGTCGATGCTAGAGGCTAACATAGTCCTCATACTAAAACCTGAAAAGAACCCGGAGGAGTGTGGGTCGTATAGACCTATCTCCCTCTTAAATACAGACTATAAAATCCTCGCCAAGGTATTGGCTCTCAGGCTGAACCAAGCAATTAAGGATATTGTACACCCGGACCAATCCGGATTTATTCCGGGAATGTCTACGTCCGATAATATCAGAAGAACGCAGGTAATTACGCAGGTGGGACGGAGGTGGAGAAAAGGATGGGCCCTGGCCTCACTGGATGCCGCCAAGGCATTTGACTCAGTGGAGTGGCCATATTTGATGGAAGTTCTGCGGAAATTTGGGTTCGGGGAGCCGTTCATCAGGTGGGTCTCCATCTTATATACTGCACCGACGGCGAGAGTAATGGCAAACGGCATGGTCTCCACCTCCTTCCCACTCCACAGGGGAACCCGACAGGGTTGCCCACTTTCCCCCCTTCTATTTGCGATTGCTATAGAACCCCTAGCACTAAAAATTCGGCAACACGCATTATACAGGGGAATCCAGATCGGTCCCAGAGAAGACAAGATAGGATTGTATGCGGACGATATAATACTCTACATGTCGGAACCCCAGAACACCCTGCCCCTGGCCGTCTCCCAGATAGACGTATTCGGGAATTTCTCAGGTCTACGTATCAACTGGCAGAAGTCTACCCTTATGCCGCTGAGAGAGGAGGACTGGGGGGTGGGAGAGGTATACCATAACCTGCAAATTGTCCCCCAATTTAAATACCTGGGAGTCTACATTACCAGGGACCACACCCAAAGTTTTAATCTAAACATTGCACCCCTAATAACAACCCTGCAACTAAAATTAAAAGCTTGGAGCTCTCTGCCACTATCTGTAGCAGGGAGAATAAATCTTATTAAAATGATAATTCTCCCCAAATACCTTATACCGACTAGAGCATGCAGAAATAACTGTACCACAAAATTCTTTAAAACCACCAACTCATTAATAACATCGTTCGTGTGGGGAAAGGCTAGAGCCAAACTCCGTATGGAAACTCTACAGAGGCCTAAAGAGCTAGCGGGGATGGCGCTGCCGGACTTCAAAATATACTACCTGGCAGGGCAGGTCCGATATATACGCCACTGGTTGTCGGGCGCCCCTCTCCCGAACTCCGAGCACCACTTGATGTGCTTCCTCTCGGAGGCATCCCTTTGGATCATTTTGGAAAAACCAGGGCTGTTGACGAAACCAATGCTACCCATCCACAGGCTCGCGATAAGTGTGTGGAGGACATGTAGGAAACTGACGGGGCAGGAGGACACCCCCCTGGAAACCCCCCCTATGGAACAATAGAGCGTTGCCGCATTTGTTGAACCTCCCAGACAAACAATTTTGGCTAAATCTGGGAATCACTACATTGGAACACCTATACATTAACGGAACACTAGTCTCCTTTGAGCAATTGCAGCAGATATACCAGGTACCTAGAACAGGATTTTTTAGATATCTGCAACTCAGACATGCATTGACTGCGCAATTCCCAGAACCCAGAAGACCCTTCTCCACATATCCATTAATAGGCATACTGCGCACACAGGGCCCTAAGGGCTTAATCTCAAAGCTATATACACACTTGTTATACTCTAAGATCCCTGGTACACAAATGGTGGTAATGGAGAAATGGAGGGAACTTATACCAACACTGACTGATGAGGACTGGGAGACCGCAATGGCCACCTACACCAGGGTCTCGCCAGCCGCGAACAATAAGCTGACTCAGTTATATATCTTACATCAGTGTTATCTAACACCAACTAGACTCCATAAAATGAACAGATCAGTGTCCAGTCAGTGTCACCGATGCAGCGCTACAAGCGCAAACTTCAACCACCTAATATGGGGATGTCCAAGGGTATACACGTATTGGGAAGAGGTCACAGAGTTCCTGACCCAACTGACAGGAATACCAGTACCGCTGGATCCAGCAATGTGTCTGCTAGGGATCATAGATGAGGAGCAATGGCAACATTATGATAAAATATTCCTCACTAAAGCATTATTTTATGCCCGCAAAGTCATAGCGCTGAGATGGATGGACAGGCGCCCTCCAACAGTTACAAAATGGCAGAGTATTATCAATACCATCCTACCATACGAGAAAATAGTCTATAAAAACAGGAAACACCCTGAAAAGTTCGACAAGGTGTGGGGGACTTGGTGCGGAACAACAAGCACAAACCTCACGCAAGAAATGTTCCAAAATTTACTAAGACAGAGTACACCCAGATTTGGCAGGTAAAATGAGCAATAATGCTACGAATATTACAGATGTATGTACTGAGAAAGGCTGAGTAATTGTAGAAGAAATGTAACACACTTGAGTGCTGAATACTGTTACCAAAGAATTCTCTGTTGCATGTAAAGTTTAATCACTTGTTAGTGTATGTAAATGCACACTGTTTGAGAAATTGCTTATTCATGTGATGTAAAATACATGCTGTTCAATAAAAACGAGTTTAAAAAAAAACTTTCAACAAACTTTCTGAAGGGTGAAGGTCCGGGGGATGGGACCCCCGTGATCACTAAGATGAAGGGGAGGCGCTGCGCCCGCTCGGCTCTGCTCAGTGTACGGGTTCAACAGTCTACAGAGCCGTATGCCACGTGGCGATCACCTGGCAGGGCACACGCCCAGGAGATCTGCAACCCCGGCCGTCACCGATCCAAGCTCCCAGCACCTCACTACGGCAGGTCAAAAGGGTGCTGAAAGTTGAGTTGGGCTTTACCGCCGGCGCGGTCCGCAGTAACGCTGCTCCCCATCCTATCGGCACACGAGGACATTAAAGGGGTCTCCAGGACTTAAAGGGGATTTAAAAAGGGCTTAAAATCAATAAAAAGTGAAACCTCCCCTATCCCAGCGCCGCAGCCCGCCGCAGGGTCACATGACCGCTCAGCCACCAACAGGCTTCAGTGGAGATCCTTCTATGGCCAAAGAAGCCTGTGAGTGGCTGTGTGGTCAATGAGGGGCATGCGACCCCCCATCACATCCTCCGGGGTCCGTGCGGTGAGCAGTGGGCTGCTGCGCTGAACGGGGGGCCACCGGGATGTTTTTTCTTCATTTTAAGCCCTTTTAATTCCTCATGTCCCCGCATACCTCTTTATTATCTGACAGTCTGGGGTATAAGGAGGGCTGATACGGCACCCCCTGGTGGTCTAGGATAAAAGTGGGGATTAAAGGGGGATTCTGTGCATTTTTAACCTACTGGATTCTAAGAGGGTACAATTATGCCTGTCCGTGCCAAACCTCACATAACCCTCTGCACGCTGCGCCCGCTCCTTCCACCAAAGTCATGGTCATTGATGCACTTCTAGTCCGGTCCACGATGGGCGGGCAGGAGCTGCAGGGGAGGAGAACGCGGAGCAGAATGCGGAGGAGGAGAACGCGGAGGATAACACGGGGCAGAACAACGCGGAGCAGAATGCGGAGGAGGAGAACGCGGAGGATAACACGGGGCAGAACAACGCGGAGCAGAATGTGGAGGAGGAGAACGCGGAGGAGAACGTGGGGCAGAACAACGCGGAGCAGAACAACGCGGAGCAGAATGCGGAGGAGGAGAACGCGGAGGAGAACGCGGGGCAGAACAACGCGGAGCAGAATGCGGAGGAGGAGAACGCGGAGCAGAATGCGGAGGAGGAGAACGCGGAGCAGAATGCGGAGGAGGAGAACGCGGAGGAGAACGCGGAGGAGAACGCGGGGCAGAACAACGCGGAGCAGAATGCGGAGGAGGAGAACGCGGAGGATAACACGGGGCAGAACAACGCGGAGCAGAATGCGGAGGAGGAGAACGCGGAGGATAACACGGGGCAGAACAACGCGGAGCAGAATGTGGAGGAGGAGAACGCGGAGGAGAACGTGGGGCAGAACAACGCGGAGCAGAACAACGCGGAGCAGAATGCGGAGGAGGAGAACGCGGAGGAGAACGCGGGGCAGAACAACGCGGAGCAGAATGCGGAGGAGGAGAACGCGGAGCAGAATGCGGAGGAGGAGAACGCGGAGCAGAATGCGGAGGAGGAGAACGCGGAGGAGAACGCGGAGGAGAACGCGGGGCAGAACAACGCGGAGCAGAATGTGGAGGAGGAGAACGCGGAGCAGAATGCGGTGGAGGAGAACGCGGAGCAGAATGCGGAGGAGGAGAATGCGGAGCAGAACAACGCGGAGCAGAACAACGCGGAGCAGAACAACGCGGAGCAGAACAACGCGGGGCAGAACAACGCGGGGCAGAACAACGCGGGGTTAGAACAACGCGGGGCAGAACAACGCGGGGCAGAACAACGCGGGGCAGAACAACGCGGGGCAGAACAACGCGGGGCAGAACAACGCGGGGCAGAACAACGCGGGGCAGAACAACGCGGGGGAGAAACAACGCGGGGGAGAACAACGCGGGGGAGAACAACGCGGGGGAGAACAACGCGGAGCAGAACAACGCGGAGCGTGCCCGTCAGCAGCTCATCACATCGGACCAGCGCATGCTTCATGCCAGCTAGGCAGCAGACCGGGCTGATCTCCCATTTTCAGCAAGGCCCCTGCGTTCGGTCCGTGCTCCGTGCATACTACACCGCCTGGCTCCCGCTGCGGAGACCACCAGCCCCACCTTCCTGAATGCGCTCTCTTAGGGGCGATCCCCGGACCACGGAGATGGCAGTCAGCAGGGCACACTGGCAGTCCCACTGTCGCTGACTACCTAAGTCCCTCCTGCCTGTCCCAGACCAGACTCTACTAATCCTCGGACCGCCGAAGCCTCCATATCTTCGGTCCACACAGTTGTGCGCGGGCGCGGTAAATAACGCATTCTTGTACGGACACGGCGATAAACAGGCAGGAGGTTTTCTCTCCCTTTTAATGTCCTTTTTACAATAATTACTAAACATTATTTTTTCTTCTCCTCATCCGGTTTTCAGTCGGGGGGGCTTGAACTTGCGATTGATCCGACAGCCTATCAGGACGAGCCGCAGGCAGTCATTCACGGCGGTCCTGAGGACCTTCAGAAGGCCTTGGGCTGCCATGACAACCGAATGGCACCTCACAATCTCATCGGGACCCCTGACTGCAGATCGGGGCATTTAAATGGTTAACAGCTGATCTCGGCTGCTGCGGACAGGCGCCCGCTGTCAGAGAATAGAGCGAAGGGGCACAGGCGGCAGGAGAGCCGGGAGCGCCCCAGGGGTAAACGCTGCTGGACTGAGAGGTTGTAGTGCAGCTGACATATACGCCTATGGCAGCTCCAAGATGTTCTGCAGCAGCAGCAGCTGCCAGCTCCTTCTCAGTTGCTCTGCTCACTTTACTACTGGAGTCAGAAGCAGCATTTACTCCCTGGGCTCCTGACTTTGGGGGCCACAAGGGTGGAAATGTTGCATTCTCTGCTAAGAGGAATGCAGCGGTGGAGCAAGCTGTTCATGCGTGTAGTGGGCGGAGTTTAGCAGTCACTCGGTGTGGGAGGAGTATAATATACTGATTCAGATACAGCCAAGAGGATTATGGGATATGTAGAAGCAGCCAATTCCTCAGAACGCAGAGCAGACAGCGTGCTGGGAGGTCATTTATCACTATCTTCAAATGTGACTTTGGTCTTGGACGACCCCTTTAATAGCAGGTGGTCTACGGTGCATAAAAGATTAGTAGTTTGTTCCCTGGTGGTCTGGGGTATTATGAAGGGTTCATATTGTTTTCCCGGGTGATCCGGGTATATGAAGAGGTAACATTGTATACCTGCGTGGTCTGGTGTAAATGAAGGGTTAATAATGTATCTCAGGTCGTCTTGAGTATATGAAGGGGTGATATTGTATTCCCAGGTGGTCTGAGGGACATGAAGAGCAAATATTGTATGTCCAGGTGGTCCGGGGTATTATGAAGGGTTTATTTTGTTTTCCTGGGTGGTCTTGGGTATTTACATGTCAAATATTGTATTTTTGGGTGGTCTGCTGTATATGAAGGGTTAATATTGTATTTTTGGGTGGTCTGGTGTATATGAAGGGTTAGTAATGTATGCCTGGGTGGTCTGGGGTATATGAAGGGTTAGTAATGTATGCCTGGGTGGTCTGGGGTATATGAAGGGTTAATAATGTATGCCCGGGTGGTCTGGGGTATATGAAGGGTTAATAATGTATGCCCGGGTGGTCTGGGGTATATGAAGGGTTAATAATGTATGCCCGGGTGGTCTAGGGTATATGGAGGGTTAGTAATGTATGCCCGGGTGGTCTGGGGTATATGGAGGGTTAGTAATGTATGCCTGGGTGGTCTGGGGTATATGGAGGGTTAGTAATGTATGCCTGGGTGGTCTGGGGTATATGGAGGGTTAGTAATCTATGCCCGGGTGGTCTGGGGTATATGAAGGGTAAATAATGTATGCCCGGGTGGTCTGGGGTATAGAAAGACTTAATATTAGGTTCTGGTATGCGGTTTTGATTCTTCAGTCTCCAGAACTCAGAAGGAGACTTGTTGCTGCGCCGCTGAGGCCCGGCCCGCCGCAGCGCCGTCTCATCTCCCTACTATTATAGACGACGGTCAGAAGATCAAGGTAATTATTTTTCCCCATAATGGATCCCGCGGCGCGGCCACGCACGGTGAGCGCCCTTCATACGACACGCGCTGATTGGATTGATCCCGCGAGTACAGAGAGCAGGAGACGTGACACACCAGCATCAGGCGGCCATACTTACCTATGTGCGCCCGGACGTGCGTCTGGAAGCAGTTGTAATATTTGTACTTTTTCCTACAAATTCCACATTCGTAAGACCCTGAAAAACAAAGCAGAGGAGTGAGAATGGCGCAGGAGATCAGCGAACCGCGAGAGCGTGCCGCAAGATACCCCCATGTAATGTGACCCTCCGGACCGACAGGCACCATCTGAGAAGCAGGTATACATGTATATCCTCTGGAGGGCACCATCTGTGGCAGGAGACGGCGAGAGCACCAAGCCCCGCTGTTAACCCCGTATGTGCCGTGATTAGTGTTGGTCATAGTATGAGAGCGCTCCCTCTGACATCATCAGGCCTCTGCAATGTAAGCGCGGAGGGTTGATGGGTTGCCATAGTAACCGGATGCCCAACAATGGCGTCTGGGTCTGCTATGGCCTGCGCTTGTCATGAGAAGCAATAATGCGTAGAAGTGTTGCAGTGTCTAACCTCGCCTGCAGGGGGAAAAACGGCGCCTTGAAAAAGTTAAAAAAAACTGTTAAAAATATATTTTTGCCCATTTGTTTAAATAAAAATGAAAAGCCGACGATGTTTGGTGTCGGGGAACCGCAGCGAGCGGAATAACGGGAACACCGCCAGGGGCCACAGGGGCGAAACATGGAAGAAAGGTGATAAAAACTAGAGGCGGCCGCGCACGAGGGGGGGGGGGTCAGGGAGTGGGGTGAGAGGGGGGGGGCGGGAGAGGGGGAGGGGAGTGGGGTGAGAGGGGGGGGCGGGGGAGGGGAGGGGGTAAGAGGGGGAGGGGCGGGAAAGGGGGAGGGGTCAGGGAGTGGGTTGAGAGGGGGAGGGGCGGGGGAGGGGTCAGCAGCAATGCTTAAAGGAAAAAAACTGTAATTAAAAAACAGGTTTTTATTGTGCTAAAAACATATAATTTTTGCGTTGCCGTGACCGCAGCGCCCCGCAGAAACCGCATCCCGCCATTAATTTTGCGGCAGGATTGACGGCTCACAGACGGCCGATGCGTTTTTTCTCCCTCCACAAGTTCTACAATCCATCATATGTACGCAGACTGGTTCCACTGAGACGGCAGCTCGCCGTACGGCCGCGTCCCGGGAGGGGAAGGGTGTGGCTTGTGAAAAGTGGGAATGAAAATCCCCCAAATGGTTGCGCCTGTATGGCCACCAAGGGGTTAAAGGGGACGCAGCCCCCGACAGTGGAGGTTGCGGATCCTCACCAGCGCCCCCTGATGAAGCCCCTGGAGGACCACATGGCAGCATGGTCTTGGCCCGCTCACCTGGAGACGATGTGCTGATTCTTGGAGGGATGTTACGTGGACGGCTGCCGCTGCTCCAGGACGCCTCCCTGCTCATGGCCGCTGTGTGTCTCTCCGGAGAGTCGCCACCTGCAGGCAAGCAGGAACATAGTCACATCAATCCAGCCCAACACAGAAATGAGGCCAGTGCCATTGTCAGTTCCCTTCCCCCGCTCAGACTGGAGAGTCACAGAAGGAGTAGGATCGGTGGCGGGGGACATCGAGAACCCACCTGGTCCCTTCATGGGCACACCCCACAGTAGGGTTGGGGCGCGGCGGCTAGGCCCCTCCACTTACCAATATTCTGCTGATTGCGGTTCTCTCCAATTACCACGCAGATTTCGGCAGGCACCTCCTCGGCGCCATCTTCCATCTTGCTCTTGGCGGAGTTTTTGGCTTTCTGCTTCCACAGCAGCGGCTGCAGAACCTCTTCGGCCTTCTCTTCCTTCACCGTCACATCTTGTGCACTCATTGTCCACACTCTTCGGAATGTGTCGCTCTCCCCCTGGACCGTGCTCTCCCTAGGAGGTGCGGAGAAGGTTGGGGTTAGTATAACCTGGGGGCTTCAGACCACCCCTTTAAGGTCAACTGCTTAAAGGGGTAATCTCACGACAGCCCATACCTGCAAAATAGCCTGGAGCGTCCCTGGGGCAGCGGGGGGCACACGTGCGCTGCGGTGGGAACACCAGAGATATTTGAGTCGCCGCCTCCAGCAGTCCCAGTTCACACCAGCGTTATAGTCCACATATAGGCCGTCATGAGACGAACCCCTAAAAGGGGACCCCAACCGACAAGAAGTGAGCCCCAGGGTAGAGAATAAACAGAACGGCCACAACTCACCGGCTCACCTTACCGCCGACCCAGGAAGTGACGTCATGTCGATTGATCATGTGACCACTGCAGCCAAGAGAGCGATAAATGTGATGTCATCGCTTCCTGTATCGGTGGGGACTGGACTGAGGGCAACGTGAGCCGGTGACTAGTGGCCGCTTTGTGTTTTACGCCGGTCCCTAACCCGGGGCATTTTTGTTGGAATGTCAGAAAACCCTGCTAACCCCCCACAATACATGTACGTCGCTGCTGCCTGAGGCCTGTGCAGCAGCGACAGAAACGTAAGCAGGTGATCGCAGCTCCCACAGCAGATACTAACAGCGGGTTCAGGGGTCAACGTCGGGGCCCGGGGTTTGCAGGTCCTGATGACGTCATCAGTGACAGCCAATCACAGCGCTGGCCAGGAAAGTTTGGCTTACTAACACCCCTTCCCAGCATGCCAGCAGTGTACCAGCGTGCCTTCCCCGCAAGGCGCACATTAACCCCTTCTATTACCATCACCTAGGCCACCTGCTTACTACCAGTGATTGTATGAGAACGATGCGTTCACACGGTCTGTGCAGATTGTGACCGGATCTGCAGATGATCCAATGTTGTGGCTCCGCGCCGGCTCTAATGGAGAACGGGATGCGCTTTTTGGTATGGATTCTCCACAATGGAAAATCTGCGTAAATTGCGCTGTGTGAACGTTCAATAGATCACTTCATTAGGTCAATCAGCGGCGCCGCCGACTGCCGGCAGGTAAAGGCTGTAAAACATTAATGTTAAATCCGTCATCTGCTAAACGGCTCAGAAACGCGTGAAACGTTCCCAATGTGCGGCCAGAACGAAGAAATATATACCCGCCGCCGGCAGGGAGGAGCGTGGGCGACAGCCGCAAGTTGAAAAAACAAAAGTTAAAAAAAAAATTTAAATTCTGTCATTTTGATAAATCTTCGCTCCTCACCGTCTACTTTTACCACCTGAAGAAGGTAGAATGTGATGAGCGAACGCGGCCAGGGTCATTGGGACGCGAAAAACCTTACATACGCACCAGATTACCCTGTCATCAGGCCCTGAAGGGGTTAAAGAGAATTAGGAAACCAGCAGTACTTTCTGCCAGAAACATTGCCCCTCCGGTCCCCAGGATCCGCCCGGTACTGCAGGGAAGGCGTCGGCCTTCGGACTGCTGTGAGACGGGTTGCTCTAATCCTGAAATGTTGCTACATCTAAAAGGTGAACTTTAAAAGCATTGGCCAGGACTTAAAGGGACGTCCCACAAAAGGCGTCTCTGTCCACAGGATAACTAGCTGATTGGTCAGGGTCCGACTGCGGGACCCTGGCACACCCAGAAAGGAGGGCAGCACATTCGCACCTCTGCTCTACTGATTTCAATGGGACAGTCAGAGATGGCGGAGCTTCGCTCTCTGCCATCTCTGAGGTCCTACTGAAACTAAAGGGGTTGTACAGTTATAAGCCACTGGTGGCCTATCCTTAGGCTTGCTCATCAATAGTAGAATGGTGGTGATCTGTCGCCCAGGACACCCGCTGAGCAGCTGATCACCAAAGCCAGGAAGCTCATGCACCCAGATGATTTCTGCAAGAAGCAGACAGCTCCGTTCTTACTCTAGTGGCCAAGGTGAGTATTGCAGTCCAAGTTCCTATTTATTTCCACTGCAGGGAATTAAGCTTGCAATACCAAGCCTGACCACTACAGTAAGAACGGAGCTGTCAGCTTCCTGCAGAAATGAGTTCACTGCACTAGTGCACTGACCCAGCAAACAGCTGATTGGTGGAGGTCCTATGCGACAGACCCCCGATGACCTACTATTGGTGACATGTGCTAAGGATTGGCCATCATTTACAGCTGTAGAACCCGTAAAAAACTGACCCTCCGGTTTCAGGACAGAATTTTCTCCTGTGACCATCGGGGGCGGCTCCATCGCTGGCTCCAGGTCCTGTTATCAACCATCCGATGCCATCTTCAGAATACCTGATCCCCACAATGCACCGCCAGTGTTAGTAATGCACCAACGATATAGCAGCGCTGGTCACGTGATTATTCTTGTCCAATCAGAGAGCAGCACACAACGTGCATTACGTAGCTAGAGGTTGGTGGCATCCATCCATTATAATTGTAAACAGGGAGATCAGCAGAGGACCCCCTCCGGCCCTAGGACCTAATTCTGTCCCAAGCTGGAGGGCCACTTTATTGGAGCCATGGTGCAACTGTTGCCGTATTTATGGCAGGGCACTGCAGACCCCCTTTCCCCAGATCTGGGGGACACCCCCCAATGAGCCAGTTATAACTTATAGGGGTTTCTGAATTTTGTTTTGTAGTGGGGGGATGAAAACGCACATCTGCACGTCTCCCGCTCCACGCTGCTCCCCCGCTCCGGTGCGCTCTACCCATGTGACCTCTGCAGCCAATAGGAGGCCAGTAGGAGACCCCGTGATCAGTTTATTGGTGGGAGATCTTTTCACCAAATGGATTTTCCAAACTGGAAGGCCTCCACGTGGTGCCGCCTGCGGGCGAAGCTACCCAAGGCATCCGACCCTCAACCACCTGATATCGGTGTCACCGAGGGGCCGTCGTGTAACAATGCTGTGCCAGCGCAGGGGGCGGCGGAGGAGCGTCTGCTCCGGGGTCCGCTCGGGGTCAGGTCATTCTTCCCCCCACAATGGAATGTTCCGGCTCCGCTGATGGAGATTTCTGTCAATTCAATTTGTTCCATTTCTATAAATTACAACATGTGAAAAGCAAACCGAAAAAACAAAAAAAGATCCCGTCTGCACGGCGAGCGGCGGGAAACCCGACAAAAGGCGGTCAGGAAAATGTTATACAAACAATATCAAAAAATGGTGAAGAGCAGATCAGGAGGCTTCAGAGGAGAGCGGGAGAACGCGGAAAACACGGGGCCAACGAGCGCGAGCCAGAAAACCGGAAACTACTGAAAATTAGGCAAAAGATTGATTTCGCCACTTAAAGGTCAGATCTCCATTCAGTACAAGATTTCCAAAACTGACCCCCCCCCCTCCATCCTGCCCCCCCCCCCCCTCCCTCCAGGCCCCCCCACCCCTCGCCCCTCCACCACCCAAACCAGCAGGAACAAATCCGGGAAAGGATACAACGTAATAACGGGAGATTCAATGTAACCGCCATCCGATCCGCTACTAAATCTCCCCAGCAGGGGGCGCAACAGATTTACCACAAAACCACATCTTCTCTACAATTTCTGCTTGCAGCACGCAGTAATTAATGATTTCTGTTTGGACACTATATATCCAATATCCCCCACGCAGGCGATAACGGGGTTAGTGAGCGCCTCTGGCCGCCGCTCCTTTATACGGGTGTTGTGGGGTAATATATGCGGCTGAGGAGGTCGCCGCACCTCTCACTCATTTTAATAATCCTAATTAATTTAAACGAGCAGCTATTATTTCTGTAGCATGAATATGTATGGGGGACGGATAAAGAGCGACCGGCCGGCAGAAGAGGCCAAACCATGTAGAGCGCGCGTCCGCCTCTGCTTCACCGGGCTACATAAAGAGATCGGTCAGGAACGTTCATGAGACGACCTGGAGCCCAGGACCCGGTTGTGAGGCGGTTGTGAGGCGGTTGTGTGACGGTTGTGTGACGGTTGTGTGACGGTTGTGTGACGGTTGTGTGACGGGTCGGGCCGCTCACAGCACAGAAGTCGGTGAGCTGCACAAATATATGCAGACCCTTTTTTCTATTAAAAAAGGCAAAAATCTGGAGGCCATCAGATCACCGACTGTCCAGGCACCAAAGAAGCTTCATTGATCAGTGCCTACATGCCCCACCTAACCCGCAGGCTCCTCATCGCCAATTTGGTCATCTATGCATCCACAATTTTGCAAATGGTAACAAGGCTTTTGAGTCTTGTCGCCATTAGTAATCAGCCCCACCGACGCATGGCTGCAAGGGAAGGAAATCCCTCTCCACTGCATCTAAGCAGATGTGCACAGGGCATGCGCCCCCCACCCCTCACCAAACACAATGCCCAGTAGAAGCCAAGGAAGGTTTACCTCAACAGTGACTGCTGCAGTTTACCTGGGCACTGGCCCCCCGCCTGGAGGGCATGGAGACATGAGTGGCACTGCAGGCAAAGAGGGGGAAACAGTACCCGGCTGCAGTCCATTTAATAGGGAAGGGTGTGAATGGGCACTGCTCTTGTCATTTGGGGTTGGATGAGAAGGTTCTGGATGCGATTATACCACCACTTGGGCAGAAGGCTCTGGATGTGATTATACCACCACTTGGGCAGAAGGCTCTGGATGTGATTATACCACCACTGGGGCAGGAGCTTCTGGATGTGATTATACCATCACTGGGGTAGGAGGTTCTGGATGTGATTATACCACTGGGCTAGGAGGTTCTGGATGTGATTATACCACTGGGGCAGGAGGCTCTGGATGTGATTATACCACTGGGGCAGAAGGCTCTGGATGTGATTATACCACTGGGGCAGAAGGCTCTGGATGTGATTATACCACTGGGGCAGAAGGCTCTGGATGTGATTATACCACTGGGACAGGAGGCTCTGGCTGTGATTATACCACCACTAGGCACGAGGCTCTGAATGTGATTATACCACCACTGGGGCAGAGGCAGGAGCCTCTGGATGTGAATATACCACTGGGGCAGGAGGCTCTGGATGTGATTATACCACTACTGGGGTAGGAGGTTCTCAATGTGATTATACCACCACTAGGGTAGAAGGTTCTGGATGTGATTATACCACTGGGCTAGGAGGTTCTGGGTGTGATTATGCTACTAGGCTAGGAGGTTCTGGATTTAATTATACCACTGGGCTAGGAGGCTCTGGATGTGATTATACCACCACTGGGCATGAGGCTCTGGTTGTGATTATACAACCACTGGGGCAGGAAGGAGGCTCTGGTGGAATTATACCACCACTGGGGCAGGAGGCTCTGGATGTGATTATACCACCACTTGGGCAGAAGGCTCTGGATGTGATCATACCACCACTGGGGTAGGAGGGTTCTGGATATGATTATACCACCACTGGGGCAGGAGGCTCTGGATGTGATTATACCACTGGGGCAGGAGGCTCTGGATGTGATTATACCACTGGGGCAGAAGGCTCTGGATGTGATTATACCACTGGAGCAGAAGGCTCTGGATGTGATTATACCACTGGGGCAGAAGGCTCTGGATGTGATTATACCACTGGGGCAGAAGGCTCTGGATGTGATTATACCACCACTAGGCACGAGGCTCTGAATGTGATTATACCACCACTGGGGCAGAGGCAGGAGCCTCTGGATGTGAATATACCACTGGGGCAGAGGCTCTTGATGTGATTATACCACCACTGGGGCTAGGAGGCTCTGGATGTGATTATAGCACCACTGGGGCAGAAGGCTCTGAATGTGATTATACCACCACTGGGGCAGGAGGTTCTGGATGCGATTATACCACCACTGGGGCAGAAGCTTCTGGTTGTGATTATACCACCACTGGGGTAGAAGGTTCTGGATGTAATTATACCACTGGGGTAGGAGGCTCTGGATGTGATTATACCACTACTGGGGTAAGAGGGTTGTCGATGTGATTATACCACCACTAGGGTAGAAGGTTCTGGATGTGATTATACCACTGGGCTAGGAGGTTCTGGGTGTGATTATACTACTGGGCTAGGAGTTTCTGGATGTAATTATACCACTGGGCTAGGAGGCTCTGGATGTGATTATACCACCACTGGGGCATGAGGCTCTGGTTGTGATTTTACCACCACTGAGGCAGGAGGCTTCGGATGTAATTATACCACCAGTGGGGCAAGAGGCTCTGGATGTGATTATACCACCACTGGGGCAGGAGGTTCTGCATGTGATTATACCACCACTGGGGCAGGAGGCTCTGGATGTGATTATACCACCACTGGGGTAGGAGGTCGTGGATGTGATTATACCACCACTGGGGTAGGAGGTCGTGGATGTGATTATACCACCACTGGAGCAGGAGGCTCTGGATGTGATTATACCACCACTGGGGTAGGAGCTTCTGGATGTGATTATACCACCACTTGGGCAGAAGGCTCTGGATGTGATTATACCACCACTGGGGTAGGAGGGTTCTGGATGTGATTATACCACCACTGGGGTAGGAGGGTTCTGGATGTGATTATACCACTGGGGTAGGAGGTTGTGGATGTGATTATAAAACCACTGGGGTAGAAGTTGTGGATGTGATTATACCACCACTGGGGTAGGAGGTTCTGGATGTGATTATACCACCACTGGGGCAGGATGCTGTGGATGTGATTATACCACCACTGGGGTAGGAGGTTCTGGATGTGATTATACGACTGGGGTAGGAGGTTCTGGATGTGATTATACCACCACTGGGGTAGGAGGTTCTGGATGAGATTATATCACTGGGGTAGGAGGTTCTGGATGAGATTATATCACTGGGGTAGGAGGTTCTGGATGTGATTATAGCACCACTGGGGCAGGAGGCTCTGGGTGTGATTATACCACCACTGGGGTAGGAGGCTCTGGATGTGATTATACCACCACTGCGGTGGGAAGTTCTGGATGTGATTATACCACCACTGGGGCAGGAGGTTCTGGATGTGATTATACCACCACTGGGGTAGGAGGTTCTGGATGTGATTATACGACTGGGGTAGGAGGTTCTGGATGTGATTATACCACCACTGTGGCAGGCGTTTCTGGATGTGATTATACCACCACTGGGGCAGGAGCTTCTGGATGTGATTATACCACTGGGCTAGGAGGTTCTGGATGTGATTATACCACCACTGGGGTAGGAGGCTCTGAGTGTGATTATACCACCACTGGGGCAGAAGGCTCTGGATGTGATTATACCACCACTGGGGTAGGAGGTTCTGGATGAGATTATATCACTGGGGTAGGAGGTTCTGGATGTGATTATACCACCACTGGGGCAGGAGGTTCTGGATGAGATTATATCACTGGGGTAGGAGGTTCTGGATGTGATTATAGCACCACTGGGGCAGAAGTCTCTGGGTGTGATTATAGCACCACTAGGGCAGAAGTCTCTGGCTGTGATTATACCACCACTGGGGCAGGAGGTTCTGGATGTAATTATACCACCAGTGGTCTACGTGTTTCTGGATATGATTATACTACCCCCCCCCCCCCCCTTGCGAGAAGCAGCTGACCACTGTGGCAGCTTCACTGTGAAGAGGTGGTCCTCAGTGACATGACCACTTTTTATGTCACATTCCTATAAAACACATTTCTGGTAGGACGTTGTGAATTATTTGAAAATTAAGGCTGTATGAATTTATTTCTGTATTTTATGGATTTTCAGCACTTTCTCATCTTCTGACTTTTCTTTCTTAATAAAGATTTTTCCTCTTTTAAAATACAAAAGATGAAAGAAAAAATTTAAAACAACAAAAAAAATCCCATCTCCATGTTAAATTGTAGGAGCCGTCCGCAGCTTCATGGAACCGGAGAGCGGCCGCTGCCATTTTTCCTCCCTGCCAATGATTCTTACAAAATAAAACCTTTTTTAATTTAAATGCTAATGCACTGAATTAAATTTTAATAACAGAGGAAATTGAAAAGCTGAGCAGGAATATTGGAAATAAATCCGGGCAGAAACAGCAGAAATTAAAAATTCTCGTCTGTGGGACGGCGGCCGTTAAGCTATTTTATAGGATTACATTTTTTTCATTTTTGAAAGCAGAAGAAAAAAAACCCTGCGATGTGCTGAGTGCGGCGCATTAAACCCGCGCCGTGATTTACGAGCCGCCCTCCCGGGGGAGCGCCTCGCTTTCATCTGGAAATATTTCATAAATTTCAAGACGGCATAAATTCTTAATTTAGAGTTATAGAGGTCACATTTAATGTAGTCGCCAAATTCAGGAAAATGAAGGAAATCTGAGCGCCGGACGGCGAGAACAAAGCGGATCCACGGATTAAATCAGCCGCGCAAAATAATGGCTGGATATTGGAGATAAACAGGTTGGATCTTTACTGGAATCTGATGTTTGTACATTGGGAGCCGAACGCAGGATGTGCGAAAACAGAATAAAATGCGAGACGTCTGCAGCGCGCCGGACGTCTACAAGGGTGGCGGACGGCGCTATTATTTGGGGAATTCACGGAAAAACGTAAAGCGAAAATCTGATCAGCAGTTTAAGGCGATTTCTACAGTTATTTTTGGTGAAATTACGTAATAAACACCAAATCTGATGCAAGAAAATATCAAAACGCTGTCCACGTCACTGCCGCGCAAAAGGTATCTTAGGAACACCATGATATACTCTGTAATGCCAGAAGTCATGGGACCAGAACTAACCGCACGGAGGACCCTCCATCATTGTGGGGGTGCATGAAGTCCATGGGCTGCAATGGTCACTAAGCAGTGAACCGTAGCGGGCAATGATGGTGTAGGCAGACCAATGGAGCCAACCCATGCCGTGAGAACCCCCCACACTAGTATGGAACCACCACCAGCATGCAAAGTGACATGTTGACAACTGGGTCTATGGCCTCATAGGGTCTATGTCACACTCAAACCCTACCGTAAGACCAAAACGATCAGTACTGGGACTCCTTGGATCACACCACAAATTGCCAGTTCTCTGGGGCTAGCACCCTCAGGAGCCCCAGTGAAGGGCAGTGCCCGGTGTTGTGGTGGGGCTCCTGCTCCCAGATCCCATGGAGGGTAGGTAGTGCTGCACTGACATGTGGGGCCTCTGCCAGAAATACTTGTCTATTCGCAAGGACAATTCTGGCCAGATGTCGCCGGCTGCCATCATTAGGCGCCCGCTGGCTGCCACAGCGTTGTCCACAGAGGGTTGTACTGCCTTCTATGACGTATTCCCGGGACGCACGTGATCAAACATTAAACTCATCAGGGATGGAACGCCTCATCCGTCTGGCACCCGCCATCATGTTTTGTCCGAACTCTGATAATTCATGCCGCCTCGCCATGAGCGTGCTGGCCGGTGATCAACCTCATCACAAGATAACTCCTCACCGTGAGTACGCGGGGCGCCCACGAGCCGGCGCACTTCATCCATCTACATGCTGCCATCTCAGTCAGTTTAAACATTTATAATGGCTGTCCCACAAAATCATTATCTGATCAGTAGGGTCCACTGGAACCCCACTGATTACAAAAATGGGGGTCCCAAAGGCGTCTGAATAAATGAAGTGGTGGTCACATATGCGCACTACAGCTCCGTTCATTTTAATGGGACCATGGAAGCACC
This sequence comes from Eleutherodactylus coqui, assembly GCF_035609145.1. NCBI lineage: Eukaryota > Metazoa > Chordata > Amphibia > Anura > Eleutherodactylidae > Eleutherodactylus > Eleutherodactylus coqui. The sequence continues at coordinate 2,960,021 of NC_089846.1, read as the reverse complement.
CGAGTAGAACCACTTGGCCACCTCCAGCCCTTCCAACAGACATGTATAAAGGACACATGACCACCACTCCATGTATTCGGGAACAAGTCAGGACCCCCGGCCTCGCGATTGGTGGGGGTCCCAGCGGTCTGATCCTTACTGGTCAGATGATTATCCCTTAACTCTGGATAGGGCCCTTTAAGGGACATAGCTGCTTTGTTTCAGGAACAGTGCTGCTTCTCTCTATAGGCTATACCTGGCCTTCACTTTAAAGGGATATTCTCATCTAAAAGGGGTTGTCATTAGCAGTTGGTGGGACGGGTGTCTGCCACTTGGGAACCCCATCCATAAGCTGATTGTCATTAGTGGTTAGCACAGAAACTCGGAGCAGCAGCTTCACTCCCATTGATTTCAACGGGGTGAAGCCGGCACTCAACTACATCTTCTGATGACATCCGGCTCATTGCACTGGTTGGCAGACCGGACGGTCAGCTGATGGACGGGGATCCCCAGCGGAGGGACTCCCACCAACTGCTAATGATCTGTCTAGAGTATAGGTCATCAATTGAAAAAAGGCATGCAGCCCCTTTAAGCATTGATCTCCCCTCCAGTGATCCCCATTTACAGATTCATGGCCACCTCACTCTCCATATAGGTCTATGAGATTTACGGAAGGCGAGTAGCAGTGCTAGACTATGGCCAAGAGTCACGCTGGCCCTGGAAGAAAGAAGCCGTGTATTCAGAGTCTCCTACAGCCCAACTAGATCCCAAATGGCATCTAGAATGATGCCAGAAACATTCCTTGGTTGATGTTCCTCTCATGATAGAACGGGTCCGTGTGACCGGGATGACGCAGCAAAGGGTTAACACTGTTAGGGGGCCCCAATGCAAATTGCAGCACTGTTTTCCTGTCTAAACAATGGATACCACAGCCGACGGACTCAACTACAAGTCAATGAGGTCTGGCAGTCACCGATGGGACCATCCTACAACAGCTTCTGTTTGAGGGCACGACACCAGTGTAAGCGGAGCCGTTGGCATGCTGGGAGTTGTGGTTGTGCAACAGCCGGAGGAGCCCCACTCGGAGACCATTGAGGTAGATGGTAGGAGGACTACTGGGGGCCACCAATTACTGGCCGTGAGCAGCGCACATCTGAGGTCCTCTGGTGTGCAAACATTCGGGAAGAATCAAGAACCCGTGTACAAAAGAAGAACATAAAAGGCTTCAAATAGAGGAAAACTGCGCGGAAAACATTTTATTTGCTAAATTAAAAAAAAAATGTAATCATTTTTTTTTATGCCAGCTTTTAATTAAGCCTTTGTCTGCAGCGCAGGCGCTCCCAGCGAGGGGAACGAGAGGAATTTCAGCTTGGATGCCAAAGGGGACAAAAAAAATTCCTGACAACATTTGAATGAATTCAGGCACCGGGCGCCCACAGGACGGTCTGGCACTCACAGGACGGTCGCTCACAGGACGGGCGCCCACAGGACGGTCTGGCACTCACAGGATGGGCGCCCACAGGACGGGCGGGCGGGTGCCCACAGGACAGGCGCCCACAGTACGGACGGGCGCTCACAGGACGGGTGCCCACAGGACGGACGGGCGGGCGCTCACAGGACGGGCGGGCGCCCACAGGACGGTCGCTCACAGGACAGACGGGCGACCACAGGATGGGCGCCCACAGGACGGACGGGCGGGCGCTCACAGGACGGACGCCCACAGGATGGTCGGGCGCTCACAGGACGGGCGCTCACAGGATGGGGGAGACTTCAGGACTGAAAGACAGAAGAAGCTGAAGTGGATTTTTTTGAGTGGTAGAACCACTTGTGGAGCCAGGGATGGCCTCTAGGGGGCGATGAGGGAGCGCTTGCCTGCTTGCACTCCTTAATATCCGCCTTCAGAGTTAGCAGCGGCCGGGGTTTCCATTTTTCAGTCCCCTTCCACTTCCCTCCTACTGATTTCTGTTTCTGGCACATTCTTGCACTTTTTGAAGTTTTCGCTTGTGCTTTTGAGGAATTTGCTGTTGAAAGGAATTTAGCAAATAAGAAGCCGTCCCAGTTCCATCAGCACTGCATCCAGCACTTACTACGTTAGAACCAACGACAGAGGAAGAAGTCTCCAGGCTCCTTTCTGCTGCCCGCCCCACCACCTGCACAAGCGACCCTCTCCCCTCTCACCTCCTCCGGTCCCTTTCCCCAGCTCTCATTACTCACCTCACTACAATCTACAACCTCTCCCTAACCTCTGGCACTTTCCCCTCCCCATTCAAACACTCCATCATATCCCCTCTGCTTAAAAAAACCAACCCTGGACCCGACTGATGCTGCCAACTACCGACCCGTCTCAAACCTCCCCTTTATCTCCAAATTACTGGAACGCCTGGTCTACTCCCGCCTTACTCTCTTTCTCTCTGACAACTCACTCCCTGACCCCCTCCAGTCTGGCTTCCGCTCTCTACACTCCACCGAAACTGCCCTTACAAAAGTAACAAATGACCTGATGACGGCGAAGTCGAGAGATGACTACTCCCTACTAATCCTCCTTGACCTGTCTGCTGCATTTGACACTGTCGACCATAATCTCCTTCTCACTATGCTCCACTCTATTGGTCTAAAGGACACTGCTCTCTCCTGGTTCTCTTCCTACCTCTCTGACCGCTCTTTCAGTGTCTCCTTTGCTGGTTCTATCTCTGCTCCACTTCCTCTCGCTGTTGGGGTACCCCAGGGCTCGGTCCTCGGCCCCCTTCTCTTCTCTATCTATACTGCCCCAATTGGACAAACCATCCACAGATTTGGCCTCCAATACCATCTCCACGCTGACGACACCCAACTATACACCTCCTCTCGTGAGATCTCTGGACCATTCCTCCAAAATATCACCGACGGTCTGTCCGCTGTCTCTAACACTATGTCCTCCCTTTTTCTCAAACTAAACCTCTCTAAAACTGACCTCCTTGTCTTTCCACCTTCTAACCGACCTCCCCTCAACATCTCCATTCCAGTGTCTGGCACCATCATAACCCCCCGACGGCATGCCCGATGCCTTGGGGTCACACTGGACTCTGACCTCTCCTTTGCCCCCCATATCCAATCTCTGGCCCAAACATGCCACATGCACCTCAGAAATATTGCTAAAATACGTCCGTTCCTCACCACGGACACGCTAAAGACGCTCGTGGTCGCCCTCATCCACTCCCGACTTGACTACTGCAACTCGCTACTCATCGGCCTCCCCCGCACTAGACTCGCTCCACTCCAATCCATACTAAATGCAGCAGCTAGGCTCATTTTTCTATCCAGCCGTTACTCAGATGCCTCTGCATTATGCCAGTCGCTGCATTGGCTGCCCATCCACTGCAGAACTAAATGTAAACTCCTCTACCTCACTCACAAAGCCCTGCATGGCGCTTCGCCACCATACATCGCCTCCCTACTGTCAGTACACCACCATACATCGCCTCCCTACTGTCAGTACACCACCATACATCGACTCCCTACTGTCCGTACACCACCATACATCGCCTCCCTACTGTCCATACACCACCATACATCGCCTCCCTCCTGTCAGTACACCACCATACATCGCCTCCCTACTGTCAGTACACCACCATACATCGCCTCCCTACTGTCAGTACACCACCATACATCACCTCCCTACTGTCAGTACACCACCATACATCGCCTCCCTACTGTCAGTACACCACCATACATCGCCTCCCTCCTGTCAGTACACCACCATACATCGCCTCCCTACTGTCAGTACACCACCATACATCGCCTCCCTCCTGTCAGTACACCACCATACATCGCCTCCCTGCTGTCAGTACACCACCATACATCGCCTCCCTACTGTCAGTACACCACCATACATCGCCTCCCTACTGTCAGTACACCACCATACATCGCCTCCCTCCTGTCAGTACACCACCATACATCGCCTCCCTCCTGTCAGTACACCACCATACATCGCCTCCCTCCTGTCAGTACACCACCATACATCGCCTCCCTACTGTCAGTACACCACCATACATCGCCTCCCTCCTGTCAGTACACCACCATACATCGCCTCCCTCCTGTCAGTACACCACCATACATCGCCTCCCTCCTGTCAGTACACCACCATACATCGCCTCCCTACTGTCCGTACACCACCATACATCGCCTCCCTACTGTCCGTACACCACCATACATCGCCTCCCTCCTGTCAGTACACCACCATACATCGCCTCCCTCCTGTCAGTACACCACCATACATCGCCTCCCTCCTGTCAGTACACCACCATACATCGCCTCCCTACTGTCAGTACACCACCGTACATCGCCTCCCTCCTGTCCGTACACCACCATACATCGCCTCCCTACTGTCAGTACACCACCATACATCGCCTCCCTACTGTCAGTACACCACCATACATCGCCTCCCTACTGTCAGTACACCACCATACATCGCCTCCCTCCTGTCAGTACACCACCATACATCGCCTCCCTCCTGTCAGTACACCACCATACATCGCCTCCCTACTGTCAGTACACCACCATACATCGCCTCCCTCCTGTCAGTACACCACCATACATCGCCTCCCTCCTGTCAGTACACCACCATACATCGCCTCCCTCCTGTCAGTACACCACCATACATCTCCTCCCTCCTGTCAGTACACCACCATACATCTCCTCCCTACTGTCAGTACACCACCATACATCGCCTCCCTCCTGTCAGTACACCACCATACATCGCCTCCCTCCTGTCAGTACACCACCATACATCTCCTCCCTCCTGTCAGTACACCACCATACATCTCCTCCCTACTGTCAGTACACCACCATACATCGCCTCCCTACTGTCAGTACACCACCATACATCGCCTCCCTACTGTCAGTACACCACCATACATCGCCTCCCTCCTGTCAGTACACCACCATACATCGCCTCCCTACTGTCAGTACACCACCATACATTACCTCCCTCCTGTCAGTACACCACCATACATCGCCTCCCTCCTGTCAGTACACCACCATACATCGCCTCCCTCCTGTCAGTACACCACCATACATCGCCTCCCTCCTGTCAGTACACCACCATACATCGCCTCCCTACTGTCAGTACACCACCATACATCGCCTCCCTCCTGTCCGTACACCACCATACATCGCCTCCCTCCTGTCAGTACACCACCATACATCGCCTCCCTCCTGTCAGTACACCACCCAGCCCGCTCACTCCGATCGGCTAACACCCTCAGACTAAACACCCCTGTAATACGAACCTCTCATGCTCGCCTACAGGACTTCACCAGAGCAGCACCCATCCTCTGGAATGCTCTACCCCAAGGCATCCCGACAATTCCCGATGCACGAAATTTCAGATGTGCCTTAAAAAACGCACCTCTTCAGGGAAGCATACCAAATCCCCTGACCTAGTCCCTCGCCCCTCCCTATGGTGCCCCACCCTGTTTGCCTTCTAATAACTGATCTGCACATGAAATCCCCTATTGCCTGTGTTCCCCACCCCCTGCACCTCCTGTACCTCCCCCAACCCATTTGTGTCTAACCCAATGTACCTCACATTGTAATTGTATTGTTTGCATTTATCCGTGCCTGAAAGCTGCGGAATAAGTTGGCGCTATACAAATAAAGATGATTATTATGTATCCACAGGATAGGGAGTAACTTGCTGCTGGGGGGGGGGGGGGGGGCAATCCAGAGACTGGCGGGGGTCCAGCTGGTTTCAGAATAAGCGGCTGCAGATATACGTTGCCCCTCCGTTCATTCGGACCGCTGGATACAGAAGTTCAGCAGCTTCGGGTGGTCCCATTTAAAAATGAGAGACGCAAACCCCGCTCCGCGCAGGCTGGGGGTCCCAGCGGCCCGATGCCCAGTCTAGCGGATAACTTGTTTGTGGTAAAACCCCCTTAGTGCAACAATCAGGAGAATAAACGGCGGGCGTCCTAGATGGGCTCCTCGTTACCCCCCCCCGGCTGGATCTACCGGATGATGTTGACTTTCGGCATTCGTTATGCAAACAGCTGCTTGTCAAACACCAAAATCTCTCTGTCAGAGTGGAATGTGGGTCATGCGGTCCCCGGGGCCCGCCACTGCCGTCCTAATAGCAATGATACCTGCAGTATTTTTAGAATAGACCTTTCTATCCTCATAACCGTCACCATCCGGCCCCGCTGACGGTGGGAGGGAATCTCACCAATATCATCTACTAAACACAGAAGGGAGTGGCGGAGCAAGTCTACAAGAGGACGGGGGCTGCGGCCCCTAGGGGACCCCAAACACCGGCCGGGGGGACTTCCCAAAGGCTCAGCAAACGTATGGATGGCAGGAGACGCAGGACGACCGGGTGTAGAACCCAACTGCTATGCATTATAACCAGCAGTGTGGACCCCTCATCAGTGGTGCTGGGGGGACGGGCAGGTTTGGGAAGGTACGGGCAAGTATCCGAGAGGACGGGATTGGTGCTCCTGAAGGAGGTTGTAATGGATTATAAGAGGGGCTTCTCCCCCCGGCGGTCCTCCGGCTTCTCCGGACTGTTGAGTCTTCAGGCCATCCATGCCCAGTATTTAACAAAGAATACAGGTGCCCCCGGTCTGTGCCGCTGCTCGCCCGCTCCACAGGCTTTCTTTTTGTAATGTTTTTGGGTCACATCTGGCTTTATTTCTTTGTTTGGCACATTTTTCTTACAGAGAAGCCTGCAGGAAATTACCTGAAAAGAGGGAAAACCGGAGCGTTCTGCAAGAAGCGAGGAAGGACCGCCACTACAAAAACCACAAGGTGTGCATCGCAGTCCGCAGTTCTGTACGGACCTTCGGGTAACATCTGCAATCAGCGTTCTGCCGCAAAAAAGAGGAAACGATGCCGCAGCAGTTTTGCACAAGTGACTGTATGTGCCCCCCATAACCCTGCGTTAGTAGAGGGGGTCCCCATCTCTTGGCGGTTTTGCACAAGTGACTGTATGTGCCCCCATAACTCTGCGTTAGTAGAGGGGGTCCCCATCTCTTGGCGGTTTTGCACAAGTGACTATATGTGCCCCCATAACTCTGCGTTAGTAGAGGGGGTCCCCATCTCTTGGCGGTTTTGCACAAGTGACTGTATGTGCCCCCATAACTCTGCGTTAGTAGAGGGGGTCTCCATCTCTTGGTGGTAACGTCGCGCTCTGCTGTCCTGTTCTATAGTAATGCTTCATTTCCTCAGGGGCGGCGCTGCAGGAGAGCTGAACACTCACTGCCAGCTAATTCCAGCAGCAGGGCCCTTAGTAACGGCCTTGTGTGCTTTGTCTAATGTAGTGATGCTTGAACTCCCAGGTTTAGGCCTCATGTCCACAGGCATAATGGAATTGTGGAATCCGCGCATGTCACCCGCACATGCGATCCGCAGTCTAATCAGCCCATAGACCACCATTGGGCATCTGCATAGCATGCTCCATTGTCTGCGGATTCCCGCACGGACGGCTTCCATTGAAGTCAATGGAACCCATCTGATCCATGGCACACCCACAGCTGACACTGCAGACGTCCGCAGATCCGGCCAGTTCACCCGCACGCATCCGCTGTGCAGAGGAAAGAAGATCTGTCCGGGATGGAGAAGACCCGCACCACATCTGGACAGGTAGGAGAATGTCCATGGCTGCGGGCACGGGTGGGCTCCACTGCGGGATTCCATACTTGGTATCCATGTGCGCCCCTGGACATGAGGCCTTGGGCTTACTTAGACTTAGACCCCCCACTTTGCCAATAGTAGGCAGTAGTTCCAGCATTATCCCATGAAGGGTCAACCGTACCCAAGTCCTCCATAACTGGACGTCGCCAGCTCACCTTTTGCCTTCCCTGCCGATCCTTCACAGCTATAGGATGCCATAGTATAGCGATTACCAGCCTCGTCTCAGGGAGGTGTAGAACGGCAAAACGGAGTCGACCTTCAGTGACGCGGGAATGGAGGGGCTGTAGATTTCTATATTGGTAACCCCATCATGGTAAGCGACCTTAAACAGGGGACTAAGGCATTGCTATTCCTGGGGACGCACTATGGCGATCTATGGTGGGCGTACGATGGCGATCCTGGGGGCGTACGATGGCGATCCTGGGGGCGTACGATGGCGATCCTGAGGGCGTACCATGGCGATCGTGGGGGCGTACCATGGCGATCGTGGGGGCGTACCATGGCGATCGTGGGGGCGTACCATGGCGATCGTGGGGGCGTACCATGGCGATCGTGGGGGCGTACCATGGCGATCGTGGGGGGCGTATCATGGCGATCGTGGGGGGCGTACCATGGCGATTGTGGGGGGCGTACCATGGCGATCGTGGGGGGCGTACCATGGCGATCGTGGGGGCGTACCATGGCGATCGTGGGGGCGTACCATGGCGATCGTGGGGGCGTACCATGGCGATCGTGGGGGCGTACCATGGCGATCGTGGGGGCGTACCATGGCGATCGTGGGGGCGTACCATGGCGATCGTGGGGGCGTACCATGGCGATCGTGGGGGCGTACCATGGCGATCGTGGGGGGCGTATCATGGCGATCGTGGGGGGCGTACCATGGCGATCGTGGGGGGCGTACCATGGCGATCGTGGGGGGCGTACCATGGCGATCGTGGGGGCGTACCATGGCGATCGTGGTGGCGTACCATGGCGATCGTGGGGGCGTACCATGGCGATCGTGGGGGCGTACCATGGCGATCGTGGGGGCGTACCATGGCGATCGTGGGGGCGTACCATGGCGATCGTGGGGGCGTACCATGGCGATTGTGGGGGCGTACCATGGCGATCCTGGGGACGTACCATGGCGATGCTGGGGACGCACGATGGCGATGCTGGGGACACACTGTGGCGATCCTGGGGACCCACTGTGGCGATCCTGGGGACCCACTGTGGCGATTCTGGGGACCCACTGTGGCGATTCTGGGGACCCACTGTGGCGATCCTGGGGACGCACAGTGGTGTAGAACACAGGGCCGGAAATGTTGTCATGGGGACACCGACCCGAGGAGCTGACGGCATCAGACCCGCAACCTCCAATCATCAAGCCTCCTGCAGCGGCTGACGGCGCGGGACGACCTCTTTATAAGGCTGTTCTACCCTAATGAGCTCTCCTTATACTTGGTGTTTCCAGTTTTCCGATGCGCCGTCAGCCGTCTACAATCACTGGGATTACGATGATTTCTTAGAACTTGTAAGACGTATTTATGAACTCTCTTTAGATCCTCCCAACATATCAGGTCATCGCACCGCCGCCCGGAATAGATGAACTCCTCACCCCAGCTCCAAAATTAGCAATGGAGTCTGAGGAGCGAAGATTACTAACAATCATGGAACTCCTGACTTACCCGTCTGTCACTCACTACGAGGACCGCGCAGACCACACGAGGACCGAGCAGACAACACGAGGACCGCGCAGACCACACGAGGACCGCGCAGTCCACACGAGGACCGCGCAGACCACACGAGGACCGCACAGTCCACACGAGGAGCGCGCAGACCACACGAGGACCGCGCAGACCACACGAGGAGCGCACAATCCACACGAGGACCGCGCAGACCACACGAAGACCGCGCAGACCACACGAGGACCGCGCAGACCACACGAGGACCGCGCAGTCCACACGAGGACCGCGCAGAACACACGAGGACCGCGCAGAACACACGAGGACCGCGCAGACCACACGAGGACCGCGCAGACCACACGAGAACCGCGCAGTCCACACGAGGACCGCGCAGTCCGCACGAGGACCGCGCAGTCCGCACGAGGACCGCGCAGTCCGCACGAGGACCGCGCAGTCCGCACGAAGACCGCGCAGTCCGCACGAAGACCGCGCAGTCCGCACGAAGACCGCGCAGTCCGCCCGAAGACCGCGCAGTCCGCACGACGACCGAGCAGTCCGCACGAGGACCGCGCAGACCGCACGAGGACCGCGCAGACCTCACGAGGACCGCGCAGTCCACACGAGGACCGCCCAGAACACACGAAGACCGCACAGAACACACGAGGACCGCACAGAACACACGAGGACCGCACAGAACACACGAGGACCGCGCAGAACACACGAGGACCGCACAGAACACACGAGGACCGCGCAGAACACACGAGGACCGCGCAGACCACACGAGGACCGCGCAGACCACACGAGAACCGCGCAGTCCACACGAGGACCGCGCAGTCCGCACGAGGACCGCGCAGTCCGCACGAGGACCGCGCAGTCCGCACGAGGACCGCGCAGTCCGCACGAAGACCGCGCAGTCCGCACGAAGACCGCGCAGTCCGCACGAAGACCGCGCAGTCCGCACGACGACCGAGCAGTCCGCACGACGACCGCGCAGACCCCACGAGGACCGCGCAGACCCCACGAGGACCGCGCAGTCCACACGAGGACCGCACAGAACACACGAGGACCGCACAGAACACACGAGGACCGCACAGAACACACGAGGACCGCACAGAACACACGAGGACCGCGCAGAACACACGAGGACCGCGCAGAACACACGAGGACCGCGCAGACCACACGAGAACCGCGCAGTCCACACGAGGACCGCGCAGTCCGCACGAGGACCGCGCAGTCCGCACGAGGACCGCGCAGTCCGCACGAGGACCGCGCAGTCCGCACGCAGACCGCGCAGTCCGCACGAAGACCGCGCAGTCCGCACGAAGACCGCGCAGTCCGCACGAAGACCGCGCAGTCCGCACGAGGACCGCGCAGTCCGCACGACGACCGAACAGTCCCCACGACGACCGAACAGTCCACACGAAGACCGCGCAGTCCACACGACGACCGAACAGTCCACACGAAGACCGCGCAGTCCGCACGAGGACCGCGCAGTCCGCACGACGACCGAACAGTCCACACGACGACCGAACAGTCCACACGAAGACCGCGCAGTCCACACGACGACCGAACAGTCCACACGAAGACCGCGCAGTCCGCACGGAGACCGCGGAGATGGGAGAATGAACACAATTCTGCATTAACCTGAGAACTAATTTATCTGACCCCGTACATACGAAGCTTAAACAGGTTTCCCACACAATAAAGCCTGTTGATTGGTGGAGGGCCGACCGCCTGGATCCCCAACGATCACATCAGGTGCCTTGAAGAGCAGCAGTCACAATACGCACCGCTGCTCCATTCATGTTAATGGGACCACCAGACATAGCGGACCTCTTAGGCCTCATGTCCACGTGGAAAATCAGATCCGCTGCAGATTCTCCATGTAGAATCTGCAGCGGGTCCCTCCTGCCCCGCGGACATGAGCGCTGAAAATAGCTATTTAAAAACATTTACCTATCCGGCGCGGGCGGGGAATGTCAGCTGTTCCTCACGGCCGGATCTTCATTTTCGGCCGGCGGATGAATTCCTGACGCCGAGCCGAAGCAAGGAAGATGCGGCCGTGAGGAACAGCTGACCTTCCCCGCCCGCTACGGATGGTAAATACTTTAAATTCCTATTTTAGGTCTCCCGCGGATCCGGACGGCTTCCATAGGCTTCAATAGAAGCCCGCGGGAGCCGTCCCCGCGGGAGACCCGCACGAAAATGGAGCATGGTCCAGATTTTTCCATCCCTTTTATTGACGATCCGCGGGTATTTATCTACCCACGGGTGGTCAATGCATCCCTATGGGGTGACTTCCAGGCTTCGCACAGGTTTTTTTTTTTTTTTTTAATTTCCATGACAAAATCCTGATTTTCAACAACCCTCGCGGAACCCGAAATACACGGAATCCAAGGTTTGGGGCTCCTGCTGGCGATCGCGATATCGCTGCGTGAACATTGCAGCAACATCATGACTTTTTTCCCCGTGATTTCTGAGCGTCAGAGCTGCTTATTCTCACAAAAACATGGCCGCCACCTGCGATTTTCTCGCACGATTTTGCCGCAATTTTTTATTGCGAAAGTCAATGGGAATTGCATGAAAATCACAAGTTTGTGATGCGATAAAAAGGAGGCGCCAAAGGGAAACATGGGGGAAGGAAAACCGCAAAACGCAGACGGATCGGGCACGCCGCGCTTTTTTTTCTTCTCACAACATCACGAGTGAAAAGAGCGCAAATGTGAAGGAAACCATTGAAGATCATTGGCTGCGCTTTCTGCGCTTTCACTCTCACATTGCAAGAAAATCGTGCGATTCTGTGGGCGGCGTGAGGCGCACCGAATATATATATATATAAGACAATAAAACAAACCATAAGAGACTCGCCAAAATATCCCCAACCATGAGCGGCCGGCTCTGATTGGCTGAGACAATGAAGGGCTGTGATTGGGCATTGAGCCGGCGCTGAGAACCAATCACAGCAATCTATTGCTGGAGGCGGGGCTCTCAAACCTGGCCTACAGCAATAGACTTGTGAGTGCAGGGGAGGCCCGGATCAGCGGCAGAGACCAGCGGCCGGACGGCAGCGGCTAGGGGAGTGTGGAGTCTTTCTCCATCTAGTGTAGCTCAGACTGATTGTCGGGGTAGGGCTTATATTCAAGCGCTCCCCCCGAAAACCGGAGTGCGGTTAACGCTGCCAAAAACGAGGCAAGAATAGAACATGCGTCGCTGTCAGAGCGCAGCGGTGGGAACGCTGCGTCATCATCCTGGTGGGAGCGGCCCGGCGAAGTGAACGGGTGCGTTGTACAGCGTTTAGGGCAGCGCTGAAAACATAGCGCTAGACGCTGCACAAAGACGCACGTCATTTCCAGGTATTCCGTGACTTTCATCAAATCCCAGGTCTTCCACGAGGCGTATGAACCCTGCAAGCGGCACACGTTGGCTATCTGGATATGGGGCGGCTTGGGGGCCCGTCTCGCTGCATACATGGGGATGGCAGCCATCTGTAACAGCGGACACCACACACAAGAGCCGTGGGGATCGCAGCGACTAACATTCCAATCAATGTTTTAGGCTCCCAAATGGCCATTTAGAATGCCATCGGGGGGCGCCGTTTGTTGTCATGGCAGCCTGGGGCCTTATGGAGGCCATCAGGGCAGCCATGAATGACTGCCTATCGAGGTGTGTGTGCGGCACGTCTTGATATCCTGCCCGGTAGTATGTGGTATAGTGCAGTACCATGGCATTGCATTACACTGTATGAGGGATCAAATGGGCACAAGTTCAAGTCCTCCATAGCGACAAAAAAAAATAAAACAAAAAGGAGTTTAAAAAGTTTTTTAAATATTAGAAAAATATTAACGGTTTCAGTCGTCTCATAAAGCAAATAGATGAATAGTTGGTATCCCTGTAGGTGTGAACGTTCGGTTATTAAAAGATCCCATCACGGATCGGTCCGAAGAAAACACCAGAACCGCATCGCTGGATCGCCGCATAGTCAGGAAAAAAACAGTCGAACGCGATTCATGAGTCGTACGAACTCCAGAATGGTAATAAAAGCGTTACTGCTCACACGACCCCACACGACCCCGTACGACCTCCGCACAACGATCCACAGGTTATGGCCACACAAAACATCGCATTTTTAAAGCTTTTTTCTCCCCCCAATCACACCAATGCGCAGAGTACAGACTACGGCTCATTTTACTACATTCCCACCAAAAGTTGTGTAGTTGCAGTTCTTTCTTTGAATCGTTCCCACGGGTTTCCAGTACATAACATCACACAAACACACCAGCGCCGCCCTCATGAAGCCGCGCCACCGGAAACAGAAAACAAAGAAGAGCTGGAAGGGGTTAATAGAGGACACAAAACTCCAACCTTCCATCTGCTCATTCATGTAATGATGAATGGAAGCTCATGGGTGGGTGGAGTCCTCTAGGGCGGGAACTATCCGCCATGGTTAGGACCTCCTCCTAATGAGACAACATACAGCTGAAGGACCCGGACTGCAGCTCAGTTTCAGTCTGGTCCATTTTTATGGAGGTTCTTCAGTAAAAGCTATACGGATCACAATGAGACCATCGTGTGCTTCTACATAGCGGTCCCTGGGCATCTGTGTGAGTTTCATCTGTCCAATCCGACTCCAAGGAAGAAGGGACGACTAGGGCATTGGTGGGCGGTGGACTAGCTAGTCTCGCAGTCTATAACTGAACCATCTAGAGACGTGGATGCAGCATGGACTTGGGGGTGGTGGGCACACAAGTAATCTAACCCTCCACAGCCATCCATGTAGAAACACACGGCTCTGCGCTGGGAAGACCACCCCCGGTGCGGGCACAGACACGGCACACGCTTCCCTAATCACAGAGCTGGAATAAAAACCAACAGGAGCCGAAGAGAAAAATCCCACTGGAAGTAAACTTGGAACCCATTTCTGTGGTTGTGTTTGCATCGTAGAATTACTCACAGGAGGCACAAACCGGGAAAGCTTCTGAATATCAACACAGTTCAATTACAACCCAATCCCAGAAAAGCCGGGCGCTGGGTGAAATATAAGGAAATGTGAACAAAAAGAATGCGACGATCTGCAGATCTCATCTGAGCCACAGAAGCACATAGAACACATTTAGGAATTGATGGCAGCAACAAACACTGAGGCGGGGGAACAAGAGGCTGGAAAAGGACAGTATAACAAGAGCTGTTAGAGAGGCCGAGTCTCTCAAAGGCAAAGATGGTCGGAGGTTCATCGATCTGCAGAAAACATCATATATTAATTGTCAAACTTCAGAAAAAGGTTCCTCCACATAAAATTCCAAAGACTATGAATATCCCCCGATCTAGAGTCCATAATATCATCTAGAGATTCGGGGAGTCTGGAGAAATTCATGTACACGAGGGACAAGGCCGACTGTCAGTATGGGATGCTGGAGATCTACGGCCCTCAGGCGGCGCTGCATTATATACAGGCATGATTCTGTAATGCCAATCACTGCAGAGCTCAGGAATACTCCAGAAATCACTGTCTGTGACACAGGTCACCGTGCAAACCGCAAATACAAGTTACAGCTGTATCATGCAGAGAAGAAGCCGTATACCAACACAATCCACAAGCGCCGGCATCTTCTCTGGGCCAAAGCTCATTTACAATGGACTGAGGCAGAATGGGGAGCTGTTCTGTGGGCAGAGGAATCACAATGTGAAATTCTTCTTGGAACCCAAGGACTCAAGAGGAGAGGAACCATCTAGTTGGTAGTGCACAGTCCTGCATCTCTGATGGTATGGGGTGCATTAGTGCCTATAGCATTGGCAGCTTACACATCCTGAAAGGCACTATCAGTGCTGAGCAGTTTATAAAGATTGTAGAAGAACAATTGCTCCATCTGCACAACATCCCCTGTAGGGAAGGCCTTGTATACATCAGTAAAACAATGCTAAACCACATACTGCATCCACCAAAACAGCTTCACAGGGGAAGAGTCCGCCTGCAGTCCAGACCTCCCACCATATACTACATCCATCACAACAGCTTCACAGGAGAAGAGTCCGGGGTGAAGCGGCTGCCTGCAGTCCGGACCTTCCACCACATACTACATCCATCACAATAGCTTCACAGGAGAAAAGTCCGGGGTGAACCGGCCGCCTGCAGTCCAGACCTTCCACCACATACTACATCCATCACAACAGCATGGCTTCACAGGAGAAGAGTCCGGGGTGAAGCGGCTGCCTGCAGTCCGGACCTTCCACCATATACTACATCCATCACAACAGATTCACAGGAGAAAAGTCCAGGGTGAACCGGCCGCCTGCAGTCTGGACCTTCCACCATGTACTACATCCATCACAACAGCATGGCTTCACAGGAGAAGAGTCCGGGGTGAACTGACCACCTGCAGTCCAGACCATCCACCATATACTGCATCCATCACAACAGCATGGCTTCACAGGAGAAGAGTCCGGGGTGAACCGGCCGCCTGCAGTCCAGGCCTTCCACCACATACTACATCCATCACAACAGATTCACAGGAGAAAAGTCCGGGGTGAACCGGCCACCTGCAGTCCAGACCTTCCACCATGTACTACATCCATCACAACAGCATGGCTTCACAGGAGAAGAGTCCGGGGTGAACCGGCCGCCTGCAGTCCAGACCTTCCACCATATACTACATCCATCACAACAGCTTCACAGGAGAAGAGTCTGGGGTGAACCGGCCGCCTGCAGTCCAGACCTTCCACCACATACTACATCCATCACAACAGATTCACAGGAGAAAAGTCCGGGGTGAACCAGCCGCCTGCAGTCCAGACCTTCCACCATATACTACATCCATCACAACAGCTTCACAGGAGAAGAGTCTGGGGTGAACCGGCCGCCTGCAGTCCAGACCTTCCACCACATACTACATCCATCACAACAGCTTCACAGGAGAAGAGTCTGGGGTGAACCGGCCGCCTGCAGTCCAGACCTTCCACCACATACTACATCCATCACAACAGATTCACAGGAGAAAAGTCCGGGGTGAACCGGCCGCCTGCAGTCCAGACCTTCCACCATGTACTACATCCATCACAACAGCATGGCTTCACAGGAGAAGAGTCCGGGGTGAACTGACCACCTGCAGTCCAGACCTTCCACCATATACTACATCCATCACAACAGCTTCACAGGAGAAGAGTCTGGGGTGAACCGGCCGCCTGCAGTCCAGACCATCCACCACATACTACATCCATCACAACAGCATGGCTTCACAGAAGAAGAGTCTGGGGTGAACCGGTCGCCTGCAGTCCAGACCATCCACCATATACTGCATCCATCACAACAGCTTCACAGGAGAAAAGTCCGGGGTGAAGCGGCCACCTGCAGTCCAGACCTTCCACCACATACTACATCCATCACAACAGATTCACAGGAGAAAAGTCCGGGGTGAAGCGGCCACCTGCAGTCCAGACCTTCCACCATATACTACATCCATCACAACAGCATGGCTTCACAGAAGAAGAGTCTGGGGTGAAGCGGCTGCCTGCAGTCCAGACCTTCCACCATATACTGCATCCATCACAACAGCTTCACAGGAGAAAAGTCCGGGGTGAAGCGGCCACCTGCAGTCCAGACCTTCCACCATATACTACATCCATCACAACAGCATGGCTTCACAGAAGAAGAGTCTGGGGTGAAGCGGCTGCCTGCAGTCCAGACCTTCCACCATATACTACATCTATCCCAACAGCTTCACAGGAGAAGAGTCTGGGGTGAACCGGCCGCCTGCAGTCCAGACCTTCCACCATATACTACATCCATCACAACAGCTTCACAGGAGAAGAGTCCGGGGTGAACCTACCGCCTGCAGTCCAGACCTTCCACTACATACTACATCCATCACAACAGCATGGCTTCACAGGAGAAGAGTCCGGGGTGAACCGGCCGACCTTCCAACAAAAGGAAACATTAGGCACATTAGGGAACAAAATGTCCTTAAAGACGCCCGAGGACTGCGGAGCGGCCAGAATCCTCTATCAGACAAGAAGGGGACAATATTCCTCTCCTAAAACTCCTGCAATGTGTCTCCTCACTTCCCACAAGAGGGGATGCGACACAGCGGTAGACGTGTGACCACTGCGACCGGTGACCTCAGCGCCCGCCGTACTTACTACCAATCTCCGTCTCGTGATATTCAGAAGCTTTCCAGGTTTTTGCCTCCTGTGAATAATTCTACAATATATTGGATACAGAACCACAAATGGCTGCCAAGCTTACTGCCAATGTGATGTTTGTAACCGGCTGTCAGATTTCACGCCAGTTCTGTGGTTAGAGAACGTGTGCCGTGTCTACGCCAGGATAGGGCATAGATTTGACCCTCATCAAGCCGCAGGTTTCTCTATAGATGACTGCATAGGGTTACATTGCTCTCCTGCTGGCGTGCCCACAGGCTTTATGCTGCCGGAGGTAAAGTGTGAAATAACGCCCCTCCGCAAGAAAACCACTCATTTTACAGGCATTGGAAGCCCCAATACACAAGATACCCAACATATATTCTAAAACACAGAGACTGATTGATAGTGTCCCCAGTATTTATAGTGCCCCCTTCATGGCTCCAGTAATAATAGTGTCCCCCATAGTGGTCCCAGTAGCAATAAAGACCCCCTTTCATGGCCTTAGTAATAACAGTGCCCCTCCTAGTGTCCCAAGTATTTATAGTGCCCGCTTCATGGTTCCAGTAGTAATAGTGTCCCCCATAGTGGTCTCAGTAGTAATAGTGACTCCCATAGTGGTCCCAGTAGTAATAGTGTCCCCAATAGTGGTCCCAGTAGTAATAGTGACCCTCTTCATGGCCTCAGTAGTAATAGTGTCCCCCATAGTGGTCCCAGTAGTAATAGTGACCGCCTTCATGGCCTCAGTAGTAATAGTGACCCCCTTCATGGCCTCAGTAGTAATAGTGTCCCCCATAGTGGTCCCAGTAGTAATAGGGACCCCCTTCATGGCTTCTGTAGTAATAGTGTCCCCCATAGAGGTCCTAGTAGTAATAGTGACGCCTTTCATGGCCTCAGTAGTAATAGTGTCTCCCATAGTGGCCCCAGTAATAGTGTCCCCCATAGTGGTCCCAGTAGTAATAGTGACCGCCTTCATGGCCTCTGTAGTAATAGTGTCCCCCATAGTGGTCCCAGTAGTAATAGTGACTCCCCCCACAGTAGCCCCAGTAGTAATAGTATCCCCCATAGTGGCCCCAGTAGTAATAGTGACCGCCTTCATGGCCTCTGTAGTAATAGTGTCCCCCATAGTGGTCCCAGTAGTAATAGTGACCGCCTTCATGGCCTCAGTAGTAATAGTGACCCCCTTCATGGCATAAGTAGTAATAGTGTCCCCCATAGTGGTCCCAGTAGCAATAAAGACCCCCTTTCATGGCCTTAGTAATAATAGTGCCGTTCCTAGTGTCCCCAGTATTTATAGTGACCCCTTCATGGCTCCAGTAGTAATAGTGACCCCCATAGTGGTCCCAGTAGTAATAGTGACCCCCTTCATGGCCTCAGTAGTAATAGTGTACCCCATAGTGGTCCCAGTAGTAGTAGTGTCCCCCACAGTAGCCCCAGTAGTAATAGTGACACCCTTCATGACCTTAGTAGTAATAGTGTCCCCACTGTGGTCTCAGTAGTAGTAGTGACCGGCTTCATGGCCTCAGTAGTAATAATGACCCCCTTCATGGCCCTAGTAGTAATAATGTCCCCCATTGTGGTTCCAATAGTGATCGACTTCATGGCCTCAGAAGTAATAGTGTCCCCCATAGTGGTCCTAGTAGTAATAGTGTCCCCCACTGTGGTCCCAGTAGTAATAGTTACCCCCTTCATGACCTCAGTAGTAATAGTGTCCCCCACTGTGGTCCCAGTAGTAATAGTGACCGGCTTCATGGCCTCAGTAGTAATAGTGACCCCCCAGTGGTCCCAGTAGTATAAGTGATCCCCTTTATGGCCCCAATAATAATGGTGTCCCCCATAGTGGCCCAAGTAGTGAAGCTCCAGCTGGGCTGCAACCTGACAAGGCGGCTGTGGCGGTGGCTGTTATTTGCTAGGGCACTGAATGCTACATGTGCAGCGCATCTACTTGTTTCTGATTTGCCGTCTTCTGGAGCACTGAAGTATCGCAGCGCTCCTGGTAGATTCTTAAGGCATGCCGGCCGTTTATTGAAGTTCTTATTACCTGGCGGTAAAAATAGTTTGCATGTGCAAAATATTCTGTCTGCTACCCAAGATGCAGTGCATTCGGACAGTCCTCAGACCCTCACACTTGTTTGCATGCTGTTATGTTGTGTCCCCCTCATTCTGCACTCAGGACCCCCTAATGACAAAGTGACAACAGAACCCGAGAAATCTCCGTACATTCTTTAAAAGTGAAAACCTCCCATTTCGCAGTGACGTGAGTGTTCGCGGCCGCCGGTGACGCCTCTGGGGGCTCCTGCTTCATTATGGGGTACTGCGTGCAGAATGATGGGGAACACAAGACCGCAACATGTAGAGAAGTGAGAATGAATTGTGGCGGAGCCCAAGTCCGGTAGAAGTGCAGTAATTAATGCGGTTCCTGTCCGGACGTAGCGTATAGCGGGCCGGCCCTCCAAGCAACAATCCCTGCAGAATAGGAACGGCGCAGCAGACGGCGGTCCGTCCGGCACCAACAGCGCCCGCCGCAGAGGAAGTCGGGGACATTTATAATCGGCAGCTTCCCAAAAACAAGGCGGTGGCCATATTGTGCTCCTATTAACGCCAGATCATAAATCCACGGACGGAAATAACCGTCTGAAGGCAAGCAGGGAATCAAGAGGCGAGTGAGCGGACCGCGCCAAAACTGTATAAATGGTAAGATGGGAAAAGCGAGCGCAGATTGTAAAGGGGAGAAAAACGGAAAAGGAGAAGAAGATTCTAATTGTATTTGTTCCTGTAATGTCACTAATGTGCAGCTGAGAAAACTCATTTATATGCAAATAAAGAGCTTGTAAAGGACAAGACAGGAAAACTGCGAGCGGCGCCAAATCATTTGTAAACAATTTCCAAATGTGCGAGATTGCAGCGCTGCGAACGCCGCGGCGCGCTTTACACAGCAGCTGTCAAGTACGCTCCCAGATCCACATTACTGATGTCTCTCTTGTCACAAGTGTCGCCACGCAGGAAGAGACGCCGTAATACCGCGGCCGATGGGGAAGGTGACAGGAGTGAGAAACTAATCAGCGGCCGCCATCACCTCGACTACAGGGGGGTCTCTGGGAGATGATGGGGGGTGCAGCCCCCCAGCAACCGGCTGCTTCAGGGGCATTTGGGGTAACTGTAGAATGAAGAACGGAACAGAAACAACAAGCTGGAATACAAAAAGTAACAATGTAACAACAGACACATCGGGGCTCCAGACAAAGCCGCATGTTACACCCACTGAGTCCAGAACATGCTGGAGGACCCCACTATAGGGAATGGTGTCTGAGAGGACCCCACTATAGGGAATGGTGTCTAAGAGGACCCCCACTATAGGGAATGGTGTCTAAGAAGACCCCACTATAGGGAATGGTGTCTAAGAGGACCCCACTATAGGGAATGGTGTCTAAGAGGACCCCACTATAGGGAATGGTGTCTAAGAGGACCCCACTATAGGGAATGGTGTCTAAGAGGACCCCACTATAGGGAATGGTATCTAAGAGGACCCCACTATAGGGAATGGTATCTAAGAAGACCCCACTATAGGGAATGGTGTCTAAGAAGACCCCACTATAGGGAATGGTGTCTAAGAGGACCCCACTATAGGAAATGGTGTCTAAGAGGACCCCACTATAGGGAATGGTGTCTAAGAAGACCCAACTATAGGGAATGGTGTCTAAGAGGACCCCACTATAGGGAATGGTGTCTAAGAAGACCCCACTATAGGGAATGGTGTCTAAGAAGACCCAACTATAGGGAATGGTGTCTAAGAAGACCCAACTATAGGGAATGGTGTCTAAGAAGACCCAACTATAGGGAATGGTGTCTAAGAGGACCCCACTATAGGGAATGGTGTCTAAGAAGACCCAACTATAGGGAATGGTGTCTAAGAAGACCCCACTATAGGGAATGGTGTCTAAGAGGACCCCACTATAGGGAATGGTGTCTAAGAAGACCCCACTATAGGGAATGGTGTCTAAGAAGACCCCACTATAGGGAATGGTGTCTAAGAGGACCCCACTATAGGGAATGGTGTCTAAGAGGACCCCATTATAGGGAATGGTGTCTAAGAGGACCCCACTATAGGGAATGGTGTCTAAGAAGACCCCACTATAGGGAATGGTGTCTAAGAGGACCCCACTATAGGGAATGGTGTCTAAGAAGACCCCACTATAGGGAATGGTGTCTAAGAAGACCCAACTATAGGGAATGGTGTCTAAGAAGACCCAACTATAGGGAATGGTGTCTAAGAGGACCCCACTATAGGGAATGGTGTCTAAGAAGACCCAACTATAGGGAATGGTGTCTAAGAGGACCCCACTATAGGGAATGGTGTCTAAGAAGACCCAACTATAGGGAATGGTGTCTAAGAAGACCCAACTATAGGGAATGGTGTCTAAGAGGACCCCACTATAGGGAATGGTGTCTAAGAGGACCCCACTATAGGGAATGGTGTCTAAGAGGACCCAACTATAGGGAATGGTGTCTAAGAAGACCCCACTATAGGGAATCGTGTCTAAGAGGACCCCACTACAGGAAATGGTGTCTAAGAAGACCCAACTATAGGGAATGGTGTCTAAGAGGTCCCCACTATAGGGAATGGTGTCTAAGAGGACCCCACTATAGGGAATGGTGTCTAAGAAGACCCCACTATAGGGAATGGTGTCTAAGAGGACCCCACTACAGGAAATGGTGTCTAAGAAGACCCCACTATAGGGAATGGTGTCTGAGAGGACCCCACTATAGGGAATGGTGTCTAAGAGGACTCCACTATAGGGAATGGTGTCTAAGAAGACCCCACTATAGGGAATGGTGTCTAAGAGGACCCCACTATAGGGAATGGTGTCTAAGAGGACCCCACTATAGGGAATGGTGTCTAAGAGGACCCCACTATAGGGAATGGTGTCTAAGAGGACCCCACTATAGGGAATGGTGTCTAAGAGGACCCCACTACAGGGAATGGTGTCTAAGAGGACCCCACTACAGGGAATGGTGTCTAAGAGGACCCCACTATAGGGAATGGTGTCTAAGAGGACCCCACTACAGGGAATGGTGTCTAAGAGGACCCCACTATAGGGAATGGTGTCTAAGAGGACCCCCACTATAGGGAATGGTGTCTAAGAGGACCCCACTATAGGGAATGGTGTCTAAGAGGACCCCACTATAGGGAATGGTGTCTAAGAGGACCCCACTATAGGGAATGGTGTCTAAGAGGACCCCACTACAGGGAATGGTGTCTAAGAGGACCCCACTACAGGGAATGGTGTCTAAGAGGACCCCACTACAGGGAATGGTGTCTAAGAGGACCACACTACAGGGAATGGTGTCTAAGAGGACCCCACTACAGGGAATGGTGTCTAAGAGGACCCCACTATAGGGAATGGTGTCTAAGAGGACCCTACTACAGGGAATGGTGTCTAAGAGGACCCCACTATAGGGAATGGTGTCTAAGAGGACCCCACTATAGGGAATGGTGTCTAAGAGGACCCCGCTATAGGGAATGGTGTCTAAGAGGACCCCGCTATAGGGAATGGTGTCTAAGAAGACCCCGCTATAGGGAATGGTGTCTAAGAGGACCCCACTATAGGGAATGGTGTCTAAGAGGACCCCACTACAGGAAATGGTGACTAAGAAGACCCCACTATAGGGAATGGTGTCTAACAGGACCCCACTATAGGGAATGGTGACTAAGAAGACCCCACTATAGGGAATGGTGTCTAACAGGACCCCACTATAGGGAATAGTGTCTAAGAGGACCCCACTACAGGGAATGGTGTCTAAGAGGACCCCACTATAGGGAATGGTGTCTAAGAGGACCCCACTATAGGGAATGGTGTCTAAGAGGACCCCACTATAGGGAATGGTGTCTAAGAGGACCCCACTATAGGGAATTGTGTCTGAGAGGACCCCACTACAGGGAATGGTGTCTAAGAGGACCCCCACTATAGGGAATGGTGTCTAAGAGGACCCCGCTATAGGGAATGGTGTCTAAGAAGACCCTGCTATAGGGAATGGTGTCTAAGAGGACCCCACTATAGGGAATGGTGTCTAAGAGGACCCCACTATAGGGAATGGTGTCTAAGAGGACCCCACTATAGGGAATGGTGTCTAAGAGGACCCCACTATAGGGAATGGTGTCTAAGAGGACCCCGCTATAGGGAATCGTGTCTAAGAGGACCCCGCTATAGGGAATGGTGTCTAAGAGGACCCCGCTATAGGGAATGGTGTCTAAGAAGACCCCGCTATAGGGAATGGTGTCTAAGAGGACCCCACTATAGGGAATGGTGTCTAAGAGGACCCCACTATAGGGAATGGTGTCTAAGAGGACCCCACTACAGGGAATGGTGTCTAAGAGGACCCCACTATAGGGAATGGTGTCTAAGAGGACCCCACTATAGGGAATGGTGTCTAAGAGGACCCCACTATAGGGAATGGTGTCTGAGAGGACCCCACTACAGGGAATGGTGTCTAAGAGGACCCCCACTATAGGGAATGGTGTCTAAGAGGACCCCCCCTATAGGGAATGGTGTCTAAGAGGACCCCCCCTATAGGGAATGGTGTCTAAGAGGACCCCCACTATAGGGAATGGTGTCTAAGAGGACCCCACTACAGGGAATGGTGTCTAAGAGGACCCCACTATAGGGAATGGTGTCTAAGAGGACCCCACTACAGGGAATGGTGTCTAAGAGGACCCCACTACAGGGAATGGTGTCTAAGAGGACCCCACTACAGGGAATGGTGTCTAAGAGGACCCCACTATAGGGAATGGTGTCTAAGAGGACTCCACTAAAGGGAATGGTGTCTAAGAGGACCCTACTAAAGGGAATGGTGTCTAAGAGGACCCCACTACAGGGAATGGTGTCCCACTGGCGCAGTTTTGGTTCGGCACGTGCCGGCTCCTAAGCCGAAGAGAGAAAGCTGCTGTGAACCCAACCTACCATAGTTTTCTAAATACTAGACAGTGATGAGGCTTACTACCCAGCCAAGCGAAATACTGCCATTCCCCAAGAAGCCCAATGGGCCACCTGTGCCGTCCCCCTAAGCTGCGACTCACTAGGTCACTGGTGCCCATCCACATGACCCTGTGTGCCACAAGTGCCCGTCCTATATGTAGCCCTCCAGGGCTTGCCCTCTAAAGAATCACCAGTGCCCACCTTCAGTGTGGTCCAGTGGGCTACTAGTGCCCATTCTTCATGCAGCCTTGTGGGCAATCAGTGCCTGTCCTCCATGCAGCCCAATGAATTACTGGTGCTCATTCTCTACGTGGCCCCATAGGATTCCAGTGGCGTCTTCCACACACTCTAATCAGCCACTAGCCCCCCCACCCCAATGGGCCACAAAATTCTAGCATCCCAGCCCAATGAATGAATCCCTATTGAACCATATATGCTGCTCACCGCTGCCCCCAAACACCCCGGGGGTTCTAACTTTGCCTATCTTTGAGCCAATATAAAATGCCAACAATTCAAACTCACAGGTCTTCATAACAAGCTTTTGGTTGGTCGAGAGCACAAAGATACGCCAACGATTGCCCATTGACCACAGCAAGTCCCCGAAACACTGTAATCCCTAATTGTCTATAGACCCCCAGCAGCTGACCGGCACCCACCTGTCCTGGCCGGCCCCCTCTTACTGTTCACCCTGTTTAACAGCTTATTGAAAAGTCTCCCTCCCACCCCCCACCGGGGAAGCAAAAACTACATTCACCGATTGCTAAATGTTATTTTTCATGTCTTCTTCGCTACATTAAATGTGATGCGGACTTCTGCACCGTCGCCGGAGCCCAGAGTCCAGGAGACCCTCCTCCGTGCTCGCCTCCCGCTCAGCCTCCTCCGTGCTCGCCTCCCGCTCAGCCTCCTCCGTGCTCGCCTCCCGCTCAGCCTCCTCCGTGCTCGCCTCCCTCAGCCTCCTCCGTGCTCGCCTCCCTCTCAGCCTCCTCCGTGCTCGCCTCCCTCTCAGCCTCCTCCGTGCTCGCCTCCCTCTCAGCCTCCCCCCGCTCGCCTCCCGCTCAGCCTCAGACGGCGGCTTTGTTCCTGGAAAAAAAATCTGGGTCGTCAATTTGCATTTGTGTTTCTGCGGTAATGATATTTGTGTCCGGCCGCCTTAGTCGGAGAAAATAATTAATGATGGTAGTAAGAAGAGCGTTGAATGGCAGTCACGGCTCGCTGCCGGCACCACGAAACCTCAAAGGTAATTTTTGAGATGCAGCTTTTTAAAAGTGCACCTGTCAGGGGGAATAATATCTGCTCATCTACCAGAACGGGGGAAGCAACTACAGCTGAGAAACAGGGGAACGGGAAAAGCAAAAAACACCCAAACTGGGAGAATTCCATAGTAAGATAAACAGAACGTCCTCCACCGGATGTTATATACGAGACCGGAACAAAGAGGAGCAACCATCCCGCAGAACACTGAGGGGCGAGGAGGTGGCTTACCTGCAATTAAACACAAACTATAATAATAAGCAGCCCCCCCCCCCCCCCCCACTACGGGCGCTTGGCCGATCGCAGCTATTAACCCTTTAAATGCCACTGTGAATCCCCTAAACAATGTTTGGGGGTCCCGTACGCCCCCCCCCCCCCCCCCCCGCAGTGAGACGAGATCGGGGGAGCTGTGCAGGTGTCATGGCGGCCAGCGGCCTTCTGAAAGGCCTTAGGGCTGCCTTAGCAGACTGCCTATCAAAAAACAGTATGATGTAATGCTATGGCATTACATCATACTGCAGGATCGATCAAAGCATCGCTGGTTGTGGTCCCCCGGGGGGGCTAAAAGAAAGTGTAAAAAAAAAAAAAAAAAGTTTGACTACTTATTTAAAAAAAAAAAAGTAATAAAAGCTCAACCGAATCTAAATACTAAAGCATAAATATGTATTCGGTAGCGCCGCGTCCATAAAAGTCCGATCTAGTAATGTATTATTTACCCCGCACGGTGAACGGCGTCCGAAAAAAAAAATAAAGAACGCCAGAAATGTGCTTTTTTGGTTACCCTGTCTCCAAGAAAAAATGTAATAAAAAGCGATCAAAAAGTCGTTGGTATACAAAAATGGTACTGACAGAGACGACCGGACGTACCGCACTAAATGAGCCCCACACAACTATGGCGCCAAAAAATAAAAAAGTTATTGTGCGCAGAAAATGGAGGCAGAAAATAATTTTAAAAAATTAAATACAAGTAGTGCAGCAAAAAAACAACTCCACATGTTTGCTGCCGCAGTAATCGCACCGACCCGTAGAATAAAGCTATCGGGTCGTTTTTGTTGCAGTTTGTGCGCCGTAGAAACAAGACGCACCGAAAGATGGCGGGATGTCAATTTTTTTTCCATTTCTCTCCACTTAAAAAAATGTTTAACATTTTTTCAGTCCATTATATAGTAAAATAAATGGCACCATTCAAAAACACAACCCGTCCCGCAAAACCAACCCGCAGACCGCGACGGCGACGGCGAGGGAGGAATAAAGGAGCTATGATTATTAAAAGGGTGGAGGAAAAAACGACAATGGAAAAAAGCAAAAAAAGCTCAGTCACTAAGGGGTTAAGCGGGGCGCACATGGGACGACTGCTGGGTGCAGAAACACTGCTGTCGTGTTGTGGGCGAGGGGAGCGGGCGGGCTTGGTGCGTCAGCTAACACCAGGCGACTCCGGGGGTGCAGGTAAGTGCGGGGGAGGGCTCCCAATGACAACGAAAGGAAACACTACCTGATCCTCTAACACGCCCGAGAGCCGCCCGCAGGGTCGCTACTCCGCATCAGCGTGAGAATGCGAGTTGACGTACGCAAGAATCTTGGCCTGCGATTGCGCTCGCCTGTCTGCAGGTAGCCGGGGCTGGCGTCCGTCTCGGGGTCCGCAGCTATGACCCTCCATAGTGTGCTATGGAAAAACCCTTCTTCATGCACACGCGGATCGCGGCGTCCTCCATTTTCCTGCGGCTCCCACACGGACGGCTTCCATTGAAGTCCATGTAAGCCATCTGCGGACGGGCCGCGGATTCTGCAGGAGAAGCAGGAAGAGGAGGGCTCCGCGTGGAGGCTGGCGAAGACGGGTCCGCGTGGAGGCTGGCGAAGACGGGTCCGCGTGGAGGCTGGCGAAGACGGGTCTGCGTGGAGGCTGGTGAAGACGACGCCCACTGCGCAGGGTCCCCCACCGCGCCTGCCGTGTGCAGGAGGCCTCAGTCAAATGTGTACCGAAAACCGCTTTTTCAGCCAACGCTGACCTAATGTGCGCGGGCGCCTGCAGGCGGCGCCGAGACGGTTTACCGCCCGCTGTATGTGAGTGGGGTGAATATGCCTTGGCACCCTCCGCGGGCGCAGCTCAACCAGTCACACTTGGGGCTCCAAACACTTCTGGTTTTTTAACGCTGGGGGTTTTTTACGCAAATCTCAATGGACTTTCTAATGTCGCCTGAAGCGTGCGGCCGCCTTAAGGCCTCATGTCCACGGGCAAAAGAAGAATTAAAATCCGCAGCGGATCCGCACCCCATAGGGATGCATTGACCACCCGCGGGTAGATAAATACCCGCGGATGGTCAATAAAAGTGATTTTAAAAAAAATGGAGCATGAAAAAATCCGGACATGCTCCATTTTCATGCGGGGCTCCCGCGGGCTTCTATTGAAGCCTATGGAAGCCGTCCGGATCCGCGGGACACAAAAATCGGAATTTACTCACCCGCTCCGGTTCTTCACTTCGCTGCGGCGCCATCTTCTTTCCGTCGCGGCCGGATTCTTTTTCTTCGGGCCGGCGCATGTGCGGGGCACGTCACCGACGTCATCCTGCGCATCCGCCGGGCCGAAGAAAGAAGATCCGGCCGCGACGCAGAGAAGATGACGCCGCGGCGAAGGAAAGATCCGGAGCGGGCGGGAGGTAAGTTTATTCTTATTTATTCTTATTTTCAGCGCTCATGTCCGCGGGGCAGGAGGGACCCGCTGCAGATTCTACATGGAGAATGCGGAGCGGGCCTGATTTTCCCCGTGGACATGAGGCCTAACCCCTTCAGGACTTACAATGGTCATTTCCTTAATTTGGATTTTTCATCCCGCCTGAACCGTAATCGTGTTTTACTGCCACCGCCCGAGGCGCTTTATGCGGGACGAGGGGCATTTTTTAACGGTACTTTTTAGTGTAAATATAATGTGCAGAGGAGGTACTGCGGGGGAGGGGCTGTACGATTAGGGATATCACATGTACTGCGGGGGAGGGGCAGTCTTTAGGGACATGGGGGTTCTGTCCCGCTGGGCTGAACGATTTAGGATATCCCATGTACTGCAGGGGAGGGGCTGTACGATTAGCGATATCACATGTACTGCGGGGGAGGGGCTGGACGATTAGGGATATCACATGTACTGCGGGGGAGGGGCAGTCTTTAGGGACATGGGGGTTCTGTCCCGCTGGGCTGAACGATTTAGGATATCCCATGTACTGCAGGGGAGGGGCTGTACGATTAGCGATATCACATGTACTGCGGGGGAGGGGCGGTCTTCAGAGACATCGGGGCTCTGTCCTGAGGGGGCTCGACAATTAGCGATATCCCCTGTACTGCAGGGGTGGGGCTGTACGATTAGGGATATCACATGTACTGCGGGGGGTTGGGCTGTACGATTGGCGATATCACATGTACTGCGGGGGGTGGGGCTGTACGATTGGCGATATCACATGTACTACGGGGCTGGGGCTCTACGATTAGCGATATCACATGTACTGCGGGGGGTGGGGCTCTACAATTAGCGATATCACATGTACTGCGGGGGTGGGGCTGTACGATTAGGCATATCACATGCACTGCGGGGGTGGGGCTGTACGATTAGCGATATCACTTGTACTGCGGGGGTGGGGCTGTACGATTAGCGATATCACATGTACTGCGGGGGTGGGGCTGTACCACTAACGATATCACTTGTACTGCGGGGGTGGGGCTGTACCACTAGGGCTATCACTTGTACTGCGGGGGGTGGGGCTGTACGATTAGGGATATCACATGTACTGCGGGGGTGGGGCTGTACGATTAGGGATATCACACGTACTGCGGGGGAGGGGCTGTACGACTAGCGATATCACACGTACTGTGGGGGTGGGGCTGTACCACTAGCGATATCACACGTACTGCGGGGGAGGGGCTGTACGATTAGGGATATCACACGTACTGCGGGGGAGGGGCTGTACAATTAGGGATATCACACGTACTGCGGGGGAGGGGCTGTACGATTAGAGATATCACACGTACTGCGGGGGAGGGGCTGTACGATTAGGGATATCACATGTACTGCGGGGGAGGGGCTGTACGATTAGGGATATCACATGTACTGCGGGGGAGGGGCTGTACGATTAGGGATATCACATGTACTGCGGGGGGTGGGGCTGTACGATTAGCGATATCACATGTACTGCGGGGGGTGGGGCTGTACGATTAGGGATATCACATGTACTGCGGGGGGTGGGGCTGTACGATTAGGGATATCACATGTACTGCGGGGGGTGGGGCTGTACGATTAGGGATATCACATGTACTGCGGGGGGTGGGGCTGTACGATTAGCGATATCACATGTACTGCGGGGGGTGGGGCTGTACGATTAGGGATATCACATGTACTGCGGGGCAGGGGCTGTACGATTAGGGATATCACTTGTACTGCGGGGGGTGGGGCTGTACGATTAGCGATATCACATGTACTGCGGGGGGTGGGGCTGTACGATTAGCGATATCACATGTACTGCGGGGGGTGGGGCTCTACGATTAGCGATATCACATGTACTGCGGGGGTGGGGCTGTACGATTAGGGATATCACATGTACTGCGGGGGGTGGGGCTGTACGATTAGCGATATCACATGTACTGCGGGGGGTGGGGCTGTACGATTAGCGATATCACATGTACTGCGGGGGTGGGGCTGTACGATTAGGGATATCCCCTGTACTGCGGGGGGTGGGGCTGTACCACTAGGGCTATCACTTGTACTGCGGCGGTGGGGCTGTACCACTAGGGCTATCACTTGTACTGCGGGGGTGGGGCTGTACCACTAGCGATATCACTTGTACTGCGGGGGGTGGGGCTGTACCACTAGGGCTATCACTTGTACTGCGGGGGTGGGGCTGTACCACTAGCGATATCACTTGTACTGCGGGGGGTGGGGCTGTACCACTAGGGCTATCACATGTACTGCGGGGGTGGGGTTGTACGATTAGGGATATCACATGTACTGCGGGGGTGGGGCTGTACCACTAGCGATATCACTTGTACTGCGGAGGGTGGGGCTGTACCACTAGGGATATCACTTGTACTGCGGGGGTGGGGCTGTACGATTAGGGATATCACTTGTACTGCGGGGGTGGGGCTGTACGATTAGGGATATCACATGTACTGCGGAGGTGGGGCTGTACGATTAGGGATATCACATGTACTGCGGAGGAGGGGCTGTACGATTAGGGATATCACATGTACTGCGGAGGAGGGGCTGTACGATTAGGGATATCACATGTACTGCGGGGGGGGGGGCTGTATGATTAGGGATATCACATATACTGCGGGGGAGGGGCTGTACGATTAGGGATATCACATGTACTGTGGGGGAGGGGCTATATGATTAGGGATATCACATGTACTGCGGGGGGGGGGGGGGCTGTATGATTAGGGATATCACATGTACTGCGGGGGAGGGGCTGTATGATTAGGGATATCACATGTACTGCGGGGGGGTGAGGCTGTACGATTAGGGATATCACATGTACTGCGGAGGTGGGGCTGTACGATTAGGGATATCACATGTACTGCGGAGGAGGGGCTGTACGATTAGGGATATCACATGTACTGCGGAGGAGGGGCTGTACGATTAGGGATATCACATGTACTGCGGAGGAGGGGCTGTACGATTAGGGATATCACATGTACTGCGGAGGAGGGGCTGTACGATTAGGGATATCACATGTACTGCGGGGGGGGGGCTGTATGATTAGGGATATCACATATACTGCGGGGGAGGGGCTGTACGATTAGGGATATCACATGTACTGTGGGGGAGGGGCTATATGATTAGGGATATCACATGTACTGCGGGGGGGGGGCTGTATGATTAGGGATATCACATGTACTGCGGGGGAGGGGCTGTATGATTAGGGATATCACATGTACTGCGGGGGGGTGAGGCTGTATGATTAGGGATATCACATGTACTGCGGGGGGGTGGGGCTGTACGATTAGGGATATCACATGTACTGCGGGGGAGGGGCTGTACGATTAGGGATATCACATGTACTGCGGGGGGGGGTGGGGCTGTACGATTAGGGCTATCACTTGTACTGCGGGGGTGGGGCTGTACCACTAGCGATATCACTTGTACTGCGGGGGTGGGGCTGTACCACTAGGGCTATCACATGTACTGCGGGGGGTGGGGCTGTACCACTAGGGATATCACATGTACTGCGGGGGTGGGGCTGTACCACTAGCGATATCACTTGTACTGCGGAGGGTGGGGCTGTACCACTAGGGATATCACTTGTACTGCGGGGGAGGGGCTGTACGATTAGGGATATCACATGTACTGCGGAGGAGGGGCTGTACGATTAGGGATATCACATGTACTGCGGAGGAGGGGCTGTACGATTAGGGATATCACATGTACTGCGGAGGAGGGGCTGTACGATTAGGGATATCACATGTACTGCGGAGGAGGGGCTGTACGATTAGGGATATCACATGTACTGCGGAGGAGGGGCTGTACGATTAGGGATATCACATGTACTGCGGGGGGGGGGGGGCTGTACCACTAGGGCTATCACATGTACTGCGGGGGGTGGGGCTGTACCACTAGGTATATCACATGTACTGCGGGGGTGGGGCTGTAGCACTAGCGATATCACATGTACTGCGGGGGTGGGGCTGTACCACTAGCGATATCACTTGTACTGCGGAGGGTGGGGCTGTACCACTAGGGATATCACTTGTACTGCGGGGGAGGGGCTGTACGATTAGGGATATCACATGTACTGCGGAGGAGGGGCTGTACGATTAGGGATATCACATGTACTGCGGAGGAGGGGCTGTACGATTAGGGATATCACATGTACTGCGGGGGGGGGGGGGGGGGGACTGTATGATTAGGGATATCACATATACTGCGGGGGAGGGGCTGTACGATTAGGGATATCACATGTACTGTGGGGGAGGGGCTATATGATTAGGGATATCACATGTACTGCGGGGGAGGGGCTGTATGATTAGGGATATCACATGTACTGCGGGGGGGGGCTGTATGATTAGGGATATCACATGTACTGCGGAGGTGGGGCTGTACGATTAGGGATATCACATGTACTGCGGAGGAGGGGCTGTACGATTAGGGATATCACATGTACTGCGGGGGGGGGCTGTATGATTAGGGATATCACATATACTGCGGGGGAGGGGCTGTACGATTAGGGATATCACATGTACTGCGGGGGAGGGGCTGTACGATTAGGGATATCACATGTACTGCGGGGGGGGGGGGCTGTATGATTAGGGATATCACATGTACTGCGGGGGGGTGAGGCTGTATGATTAGGGATATCACATGTACTGCGGGGGGGTGGGGCTGTACGATTAGGGATATCACATGTACTGCGGGGGGGTGGGGCTGTACGATTAGGGATATCACATGTACTGCGGGGGGGTGGGGCTGTACGATTAGGGATATCACATGTACTGCGGGGGGGGGGGGGGGCTGTACGATTAGGGATATCACATGTACTGCGGGGGAGGGGCTGTACGATTAGGGCTATCACATGTACTGCGGGGGAGGGGCTATAGGATTACGGATATCACATGTACTGCGTTTTTTTAATGTTTTTCTATTTTTAAAAAGTCAATAAAATGTTCTCTTAAACAAAAGTTGTTCCGTCGCCGCATCCTGAAGCCGTAACCATTTCACTTTTCCCCCAATTGGGGGGTGCGCGGCTGGGTTTTGCGGGGGGGCGCTGTGCTTTCTCTTAGTACCTGTTTGGGGAACCGACTTCTATTTCATCACTTTTTATTCAAGTTTTTTGGGAGGCAAGTATAAAAAAAAAAGAAAAAAATAACTAGATTGCATCATTTTCTGGCCTCCAGGGGGCGGCATACTGTGATTGGATTATTCTGCTGATTATTTTATCCTCAACTTGGAATATTTTAACTTTTTTTTTTACTGTTAAAAACAAACAAACTGTAGAACTTATTCTTAGTCTTTAACCCCCGCAGCGACTCGCGATCATCCAATGGCTTGTACTATAAACTGTACGTGCGGCGATCTTTAGCGCCACGGCTGGGGCCTGGCAGGAACCCTCCGAGCCCGCAGCAGGAAACAAAAACATGCAAAGAGCAGCGACAGAAACCTAAACACGAAACCCCACCGATCAGCATGAGGAAATCCCCAACAATTAGCTACAAAGTATTAAACTCCATTGTATCAATATGAATATCAGTAAGCTGCAGGTTACCGGCGGCAACGGCTTCTACTAACGGGTTAAAGAGTAGCGATCTCCTCAGAATACGGACTCTCCCCTCCGGGGTGATGAAGTGCGGCTCCATCTCTGTATCACCGAACCCACGAAACTGCAAGACCAGCAACTCACAGAAGGGAAGACAACGCCATTTACGAGGCCATCAGATTAACCCCTTCGTGACCAGCCCGGAGAGTCATTGTCACTGCAAGAGTCATAGGGCAAAGCCAACGAATCATGGGGGCATACTTTCTATAGGACGACTTGTGAATTTAATGGCCGCACTCTGGGGGACATATAATGTGTTGTAGATGTTACTGGCCGCACTCTGGGGGACATATAATGTGTTGTAGATGTTACTGGCCGCACTCTGGGGGACATATAATGTGGTGGAGATGTTACTGGCCGCACTCTGGGGGACATATAATGTGTTGGAGATGTTACTGGCCGCACTCTGGGAGACATATAATGTGTTGGAGATGTTACTGGCCGCACTCTGGGGGACATATAATGTGTTGGAGATGTTACTGGCCGCACTCTGGGGGACATATAATGTGGTGGAGATGTTACTGGCCGCACTCTGGGGGACATATAATGTGATGTAGATGTTACTGGCTGCACTCTGGGGGACATATGTGGTGGAGATGTTACTGGCCACACTCTGGGGGACATATAATGTGTTAAAGATGTTACTGGCCGCACTCTGGGGGACATATAATGTGTAGGAGATGGTACTGGCTGCACTCTGGGGGACATATATTGTGTTGGAGGTGATACTGGCTGCACTCTGGGGGACATATAATGTGTTGGAGATGTTACTGGCTGCACCCTGGGGGACATATAATGGGTTGGAGATGTTACTGGCCGCACTCTGGGGGACATATAATGTGGTGGAGATGTTACTGGCTGCACTCTGGGGGACATATAATGTGTTGTGTACACCTTGTGTCATCCCCCCACCAGACCCCGCTGTCAGCTCTATACCCGGTGACATCTGATGGTTTCTGGGATCTCCTCCTTCATACCTAATGCTATACATAGCCGGACTGCCGGGGGGCCAATACTTCTGCCAGCATATAGTAATGTCCAGGTGCTACAGTCCTAATACACCGGGGTCTCTTTACCGCGTTTACATGGCGCAGCGCCGTGTGTAACAAGTATTATCGGCTCAGTACTCTGACGCCGCAGTGCGCCGCGCCGCTATATTACAGGGGGTTTAAGAGTAAATAAACCCAACATTGCTGGCCGTGTGATGGGAGTATTTACATCTTAAGGGGGGAAGAGAGAGTAAAGCCTCACCTCCCCGATCGGCCACTTGCCCGCAGCGCTCCCGGCCTCCAGCTAGTCTTGCTTTACCATTGGCTCTAACAGTCACATGGTTATTCTCTCATATGACCGCTGAAGCCAATAGGAGGCACAAAAATGGGACATAAACAGACCAGGGCCTCCACACCAGAAGCTCATGTGGCCCATTTACAGGACATCACCGGGGCCAGAAGACCCAGTGATGTCACTGGTCACATGACAAGCCGCTGGCGCGCTGACACTGCTAAGCCCTGCATTATAAAATAGTAGGAACATTTCAGCCAACGTCTAGTCATCTGCTGCCATGTGTTCTTCTCATCATTATACTTGCAAACACTTGTAAATCACTTGTACAGTGGCTGCCACTAGGGGGCTCCCTTCCAGTTCCTCTGCAATCCACTTTGTTAGTACAAGGACTACGGGAAGTTTCCATAGCGATAGCCCCACCCCCTATCTTCACAGGTTACAGGCTGACAGATCTGCAGACACCGTGACAGTCTGCCCCTCCTGCTGTTAGTGTGTGCACACAATCATACACATCATAGCGGGTTCACTAACCATTTAGACAGATGGTCTCCAAATGCCTGAATCATCCTGGGAAAGCAGATCCTGCCTCCCTGCTGATTGGACCAGTGACAGAGCAAAGCAGCATGGGAAGTGAGGGCAAGGAAGTCAGGACAGTGAACTACTGGCAGAATGTTGGCTTGCTCCATGGCCCTCCCTGAAAATGGATTGCAAAGAGCGGAAAAACGGGGAAGATCACCTGAAAATCACAACTTAGAGCCATCAAATGGCAGCAGATGAAGATGAGGAGAAGCTGGTGGGCTGCAGAAAACGTGCTGCAAACTGGGGTACACTTAATTAAATAAGCCAGAAAACCTCTTTAGGCACTGGTATAGACATACACTCCAGCCTTCCATCGGAGTCACAGGGTGGAAGATATACTTACGTGCAAACAGAGCCTTACATGGCATCAATATGCCACAGAACACCATACAAAACCCGTATGCCTCCATGCCACCCATATCACATCTTGTATCCAAGCTAGAGGTGGTACAACAGGGTACTAGAGCCTCCATGCCCGC
Organism: Eleutherodactylus coqui; assembly: GCF_035609145.1. Taxonomy (NCBI): domain Eukaryota; kingdom Metazoa; phylum Chordata; class Amphibia; order Anura; family Eleutherodactylidae; genus Eleutherodactylus; species Eleutherodactylus coqui. The sequence goes on along the minus strand of NC_089846.1, from coordinate 2,923,731 downwards.
CCGTATTGCATCTTGTATCCAAGCTAGAGGCAGTACAACAGGGTACTAGAACCTCCATGCCCACCCGTATCACATCTTGTATCCAAGCTAGAGGGGATACACCAGGGATGTTGCTGACTGTTGGTTCTCTCCACATAATCCCTGTATTTCCTCTTCCGGCTTCTCGTGGATCCAGAAGTTAGTAGAGATTCTCCTGAAATCGTTTTCCATGGAATCCCAGAAAGTGATTGATTTCCCCCGGATTGAACTGACCTCGTAAATTGTCCGACAACGGGAAGAAACGCCATTTGTGAAGGATTTAAGGAGGAGGAGGAGATCTTAAGGAATCCCCAGAACTGCCGATGGAGGACAACCGTCCATGTAGATATAATCCCCATGATACAACCGTTCTGCATGAGGGCGCGCTAACAATGGCGCATGGCGCCGCATATTACCAGTGTATGTCACCTGGGGCTAGAAGTCCATAGCTTGTCACTGAGCCGTTCACACTGTGCCAACTGTAGGGGGGGAAACAATCATCACCCGTTTCCACGGGGAGATCTGCTGCCGACAACAAGCATCTTTAGTGCCGTACGGAAGTCAACCAGCGTTTGCTCATTCAGCGGGTGATCAGCACCACCTTCCTGATTATCGGGCCCTTAAAGGGGTTGTTCCACCACAGCCAGTAACTTGCCAATCCACAGCTGGGGGCGTGACCTTCCCTGTCACTGATCCCGGTTTACTCTTGTATCCACCCATAAATACAGTGGAGACATATTGCACCAGTACCAAGCGCCCAATCCTGTGCTGCAGAGAGAGAAGGTCCCCTTTACCACGACCCCTTACCTTCTAATCACCCCGTTACCACCGCCCCTCACCCCCTGATCACCCCGTTACCACCGCCCCTCACCCCCTGATCACCCCGTTACCACCGCCCCTCACCCCCTGATCACCCTGTTACCGTGAAAAATACCCATGTCTATTTTGTCCTTCTTGTTGTCTTCTGTTTGGTCTTATATGTCCATTAACCTCTTGTAGTATGGCGCGCAGGAGGTCAGCAGAGAGCGGCGGACGTTCCAGCAGCTCTGGTAATGACACCAAAACTACGTCGGAGGCAGAAATCCATTCTGTCAGCGATGACTACTTCTACCGCCGCCGATGGTGGGTGAAGTAGTTGTTGAGTTGGGGGTACAGCTGAACACAAAGGGAGCAGCGCTGTAACATTTGGGGGCGCCTCCCCAGGCCTCCCTGCTTGAAACAAAGAGAACGGTCATGGAAGGGACCCATCTGTGAGATTGTATTTAGTTTTCGCCTCCTTATCACCTGTCAGAATGCAGAGCGCCCCCAGATGACCGGCGGAGGGGTCTACATTTCACAATGGGGTCATGTGGGGGTCTCTATCACTCTGACACCCAGGAGCCGCCCTAATCTTGGCTGGGGCATTAACAATTAGTGTTCCATTTGTACGTCTCCTAAATGGTTACAAATACTAAGAAGTTGTCCCACGTGCTTCCAGAATAAAGTAAACAGATGGCTGTATCTCTCATCAGCAGCGTGCCGCCTGTTTGCACATATCTGACATACTGCAGCTGAAATTGTGAAAAAAAGGTATTATTTTTCAAAATGTTCCCAATTTTGGTGTTTTTCATAAAAATACACAAATTCTATTGGTCTATTTTTACCACCTAAATGAAGTACAACGTGTGGCGAAAAACCAGTCAGATCACCGGGATCTGCAGAACCTTTACGGAGTTACTCTGAGTTACAGAGAGGCGTGTCAGGAGCGGACGCTAAGGGGTTAAACAAGGAGGGCAGAATGACATCAGGGTTCGTCTTAACCCTTTCCCGTCCCCCGTGGGGGGGGGGGGGGGGGGTTCCCCGGACGCTGCCTTTAATTAAACAAAAGCTCAACAGAAGGGAGAATGCCAACGTTCGGCGTGGAAGCGGTCTGCGAGGAAGCGGTCTCCGAGGAAGCAAGCGGCGAGGAAGCGGTCTGCGAGGAAGCGGTCCGAGACGTTCTCCTTTCCTTCATGAGCTGAAATTAGATCCTCCTTAAAGACTTTAAAAAACCAAGGTGAGGAGATGAAGCGGGCGCTGAGGAGGTCGCTGCGTCTTCAGAGGACGCTCCGATGGGACAGCAGAAAATACGCAGCAAATCTGCCAAAAATCCGCAGTTGCGAGGGCAGATTGTCGCAGTGTGCATGGCTGCAGCTTCACCAGCTGCACATCTATAATCTGGCCTGCATGCCAACCTCCGCAGCCGGGGCACCTTGTGATTACAGTCCACTAGCGAGGTCAGTAAAAAGGCGTATTGGGGGGCATGAAGAGGTTAAATGGCTGAAAAAAATGGTAATTCTAAAAATGTGGGGGGAAAAATTTTACCCTGTTTTTTGGCTTTTTCCTCCCAATTTTCGAAAAAAATCCCTACCTTCCCTCCCCGGTCCGCCGCCGCAGGGTTCGCTGGTCTGGTTTTCCAGCGGTTTCACTCGCCGTACTTTATAAAGTGCCAGAAAACTTTTTAAAACAGGTTTTTTAGAAAGTGAAGGAAAAGCTGGACGAGCGCGCCGCTTACAACATTCCCAACGCATCAAGCATTCTGCGGTGCGCACGATGGCCGCGCTAAATACATCGTCTACGTGAAGCAGGAGGGCTTTCTGCCGCCATCTTTTGACCCCATCACGTTTTCCTTCGTGGCGATCGCGCTGTGGGGCGTGGCTTTTGTGAAGTTGCCGGCGGTTTTTATTTTGGGGTACACAGGACTGTTCACTGACTTTATATTTAGGGCTTTCTTCCCCGCTGCCAATATTTAATAATGATATCCGTAAGCTTATTCCCGTTTTCCGCCTCCGTGGGCGTCGTGACTCATCGTATGATGTAATATGACAGTACTGCGTTATACCCCGTTCTGACATGGCCGTCCTGGCCGTCCCCCACGCCTCTCGCTTCTCTATTGGCTCACTGGCTGCAGCCTCGGCTAGTGGCGCTGCAGCCAATAACACTGATGGATCGCGGTGCTCCGATTGGCTGCAGCGCCGGTGAGGTCAGAGAGGAGACCCGGGGCCGCACCGCGGGAAGTATATGACTATTCGCTATATTTGTGCATGCCGATTGCATTCTTCCTATGACTTGGACTACCAGTTAGGTCCTTCTACACGGCCCGGTGATTGGGCAAGAACATCCCTTCCAACAAACCGGTAGCCCGGCTGTTCGATCGCCAGGTGATGGCACCCATCGGTCAGCACCAATAACAATGGCTGATGGCAGCAGGTCTCCCATGTAAACAGGACTGCGCTGCGGATACCATGAGGACTGTAAGGACCATCATCGCCCCTCCCAGTCCGAATCCTCTGTGTGAAAGCCAATCACACCAACGCCAATAATCTGACAACTGGGCGTTACCAATCCCTTTGTAACATGGGTGTGCCCAAGAAGGTCAGCACTGATTGGATAGTGTCAGTCTGTGCAGAGACCCCCCCGGAGCTCCAAGTAGAGCGCTGCAGAACGGATACAAGCGAGACATCAGGGCAGCTGATGTGACCTCTGTAACCGCTACCCACCCCAGGGGGTCACTTACATCCTATCGATGGCGCTGCACCAGCTCTGATCCCACACCATCCACAGTGGGAGCCGGCTGTGGCCAATAGCTGGTCCCACTGCAACAGTAGGGATCAGTGAGTACACTGACCCCCGCTTTTAACCCTTTACATGTTGAAAGGAGCCCTCGGTGAGGTCATTGGCCCGCTGTTATAATCGCCGAGGGACAATGGTGCCCGGACTTCCATGGCCTACCATTACTATTATTCCCGAGTTGCCCAAATCCCCGGTCAGGCGGCCCCACTGGAACAGTGCGGCCTGTGATCGCTTTATAGGAGGGGCTTCGAAAAAAACTTTTTGCAGCAATTAAAAAAAAAAACTCAAATTAGATCGTGAAGCGACTCAAGAGCTGAACTCTAGAGCGCTCCACCATTATAACTCAAGAGCTGAACTCTAGAGCGCTCCACCATTACAAGTCAAGAGCTGAACTCTAGAGCGCTCCACCATTACAAGTCAAGAGCTGAACTCTAGAGCGCTCCACCATTACAAGTCAAGAGCTGAACTCTAGAGCGCTCCACCATTACAAGTCAAGGGCTGAACTCAGAGCGCTCCGCCATTACAAGTCAAGAGCGGAACTCTAGAGCGCTCCACCATTACAAGTCAAGAGCTAAACTCTAGAGCGCTCCACCATTACAAGTCAAGGGCTGAACTCTAGAGCGCTCCACCATTACAAGTCAAGGGCTGAACTCTAGAGCGCTCCACCATTACAAGTCAAGAGCTGAACTCTAGAGCGCTCCACCATTACAAGTCAAGAGCTAAACTCTAGAGCACTCCGCCATTACAAGTCAAGAGCGGAACTCTAGAGCGCTCCACCATTACAAGTCAAGAGCGGAACTCTAGAGCGCTCCACCATTACAAGTCAAGAGCGGAACTCTAGAGCGCTCCGCCATTACAAGTCAAGAGCTGAACTCTAGAGCGCTCCGCCATTACAAGTCAAGAGCTGAACTCTAGAGCGCTCCGCCATTACAAGTCAAGAGCTGAACTCTAGAGCGCTCCGCCATTACAAGTCAAGAGCTGAACTCTAGAGCGCTCCGCCATTACAAGTCAAGAGCTGAACTCTAGAGCGCTCCACCATTACAAGTCAGAGGTCGCAGTTACTGAGCGCTGACCTCGCTGAAGATCTCCCATGACGCATCCACCACACGGCTGGCTTCTACCGCGGCAGACCGTTCGCGATAACTCTATTCAGCGGGTGGAACGATTACAACAAGACGCGATCCGGAGGGCCGCAGGACCGGGGAAAACAAACTTATTATCGGACCACCAGAACTTTAGGTCTCCTTCTACGCCGTTGTGCGACGACAGTGAAAGTAAAGCGCTTTATGAAGACGCAAAGAGATTCTGGAAGAATGGCGCATATCGCCCGCCGCAGTAATTCCGTACAGGTCAGCCTCGCCACTAAGACGCCACGGGGACGGGAGCGCTACTACCGGTACACACAGAAGAGGTACTCCGACCGCGTACATACGCCCAACCAGTCATAGGAGCGCCGGAACGCTGCGTATAGATTGTGGGCGGAGCTCAGGGGCGGAGCAGAACTAACAAGGAGGATTACAAATTAGGACCAGCTGTGCCGGTGTCCAAGGTGACCCCCAATCCGGAAAATACCCGAAGCGTAAACCAGCTGAGGCCAAACTATACCCCTCCACGCCAGGATATACCCTCTAAAGGGACATTGGTCACCGCTTTACCTCACTCCCGGGGACCTGCACAGAAGCGAGTATCACTGGCTCACTCATGGAGCGGCCAGCAGGGGGCGGCTGCAGGATATCTCCTCACTCCCCGCTATTTACACTGAGCGATCAGCAATGCAGAATAAGCGATGGACGATGAGCTGAGTAAGGGCAAAGAGAGAAAGCTGCTGCAGCCGCCCCACTGTGAGAAGCACATATATATATATATATATACACACACATACACACACACACCAGTATAATATATAACAACCAATCACAGCACAGCTTTCATGTAACCTCCGTATAATATATAACAACCAATCACAGCGCAGCTTTCATGTTACCTCAGTATAATCTATAACAACCAATCACAGCACTGCTTTCATGTTACTTCAGCGGTATAATATATAACAACCAATCACAGCGCAGCTTTCATGTTACCTCAGCGGTATAATATATAACAACCAATCACAGCGCAGCTTTCATGTTACCTCAGCAGTATAATATATAACAACCAATCACAGCGCAGCTTTCATGTTACCTCAGCAGTATAATATATAACAACCAATCACAGCGCAGCTTTCATGTTACCTCAGCAGTGTAATATATAACAACCAATCACAGCACAGCTTTCATGTTACCTCAGTATAATATATAACAACCAATCACAGCACAGCTTTCATGTTACCTTAGCGGTATAATATATAACAACCAATCACAGCGCAGCTTTCATGTTACCTCAGCGGTATAATATACAACAACCAATCACAGCGCAGCTTTCATGTTACCTTAGCGGTATAATATATAACAACCAATCACAGCACAGCTTTCATGTTACCTCAGCAGTATAATATATAACAACCAATCACAGCACAGCTTTCATATTACCTCAGCGGTATAATATATAACAACCAATCACAGCGCAGCTTTCATGTTACCTCAGTATAATATATAACAACCAATCACAGTGCAGCTTTCATGTTACCTCAGCAGTATAATATATAACAACCAATCACAGCACAGCTTTCATGTTACCTCAGCAGTATAATATATAACAACCAATCACAGCGCAGCTTTCATGTTACCTCAGTATAATATACAACAACCAATCACAGCACAGCTTTCATGTTACCTCAGCAGTATAATATATAACAACCAATCACAGCGCAGCTTTCATGTTACCTCAGCGGTATAATATATAACAACCAATCACAGCGCAGCTTTCATGTTACCTCATTATAATATATAACAACCAATCACAGCGCAGCTTTCATGTTACCTCATTATAATATATAAAAACCAATCACACCGCAGCTTTCATGTTACCTCATTATAATATATAACAACCAATCACAGCGCAGCTTTCATGTTACCTCAGCAGTATAATATATAACAACCAATCACTGCGCAGCTTTCATGTTACCTCAGCAGTATAATATACAACAACCAATCACAGCGGAGCTTTCATGTTCCCTCATTATAATATATAACAACCAATCACAGCACAGCCTTCATGTTACCTCAGCAGTATAATATATAACAACCAATCACAGCACAGCTTTCATGTTACCTCAGCAGTATAATATACAACAACCAATCACAGCGGAGCTTTCATGTTACCTCATTATAATATATAACAACCAATCACAGCACAGCCTTCATGTTACCTCAGCAGTATAATATATAACAACCAATCACAGCGCAGCTTTCATGTTACCTCAGCAGTTTAATATATAACGACCAATCACAGCACAGCTTTCATGTTACCTCAGTATAATATATAACAACCAATCACAGCGCAGCTTTCATATTACCTCAGCGATATAATATATAACAACCAATCACAGCACAGCCTTCATGTTACCTCAGCAGTATAATATATAACAACCAATCACAGCGCAGCTTTCATGTTACCTCAGTATAACATAAAACAACCAATCACAGCGCAGCTTTCATGTTACCTCAGCAGTATCATATATAACAACCAATCACAGCACAGCTTTCATGTTACCTCAGCAGAATAATATATAACAACCAATCACAGCGCAGCTTTCATGTTACCTCAGTATAATATATAACAACCAATCACAGCGCAGCTTTCATGTTACCTCAGTATAATATATAACAACCAATCACAGCACAGCTTTCATGTTACCTCAGTATAACATAAAACAACCAATCACAGCACAGCTTTCATGTTACCTCAGTATAATATATAACAACCAATCACAGCGCAGCTTTCATGTTACCTCAGTATAATATATAACAACCAATCACAGCGCAGCTTTCATGTTACCTCAGTATAATATATAACAACCAATCACAGCACAGCTTTCATGTTACCTCAGTATAATATATAACAACCAATCACAGCGCAGCTTTCATGTTACCTCAGTATAATATATAACAACCAATCACAGCGCAGCTTTCATGTTACCTCAGTATAATATATAACAACCAATCACAGCACAGCTTTCATGTTACCTCAGCAGTATAATATATAACAACCAATCACAGCGCAGCTTTCATGTTACCTCAGTATAATATATAACAACCAATCACAGCACAGCTTTCATGTTACCTCAGTATAATATATAACAGCCAATCACAGCGCAGCTTTCATGTTACCTCAGTATAATATATAACAACCAATCACAGAGCAGCTTTCATGTTACCTCAGTATAATATATAACAACCAATCACAGCGCAGCTTTCATGTTACCTCAGTATAATATATAACAACCAATCACAGCGCAGCTTTCATGTTACCTCAGTATAATATATAACAACCAATCACAGCACAGCTTTCATGCTACCTCAGCACTATAATATATAACAACCAATCACAGAGCAGCTTTCATGTTACCTCAGTGGTATAATATATAACAACCAATCACAGCGCAGCTTTCATGTTATCTCAGTATCATATATAACAACCAATCACAGCGCAGCTTTCATGTTACCTCAGCAGTGTAATATATAACAACCAATCACAGCGCAGCTTTCATGTTACCTCAGCAGTATAATATATAACAGTCAATCACAGCACAGCTTTCATGTTACCTCAGTATAATATATAACAACCAATCACAGCGCAGCTTTCATGTTACCTCAGTATAATATATAACAACCAATCACAGCGCAGCTTTCATGTTACCTCAGTATAATATATAACAACCAATCACAGCGCAGCTTTCATGTTACCTCAGCAGTATAATATATAACAACCAATCACTACGCAGCTTTCATGTTACCTCAGCAGTATAATATATAACAACCAATCACTACGCAGCTTTCATGTTACCTCAGTATAATACATAACAACCAATCACAGAGCAGCTTTCATGTTACCTCAGCAGTGTAATATATAACAACCAATCACAGCGCAGCTTTCAGGTTACCTCAGTATAATATATAACAACCATTCACAGCGCAGCTTTCATGTTACCTCAGTATAATATATAACAACCAATCACAGGACAGCTTTCATGTTACCTTAGCACTGTAATATATAACAACCAATCACAGCACAGCTTTCATGTTACCTTAGCACTGTAATATATAACAACCAATCACAGGATAGCTTTCATGTTACCTCAGTATATTATATAACAACCAATCACAGCACAGCTTTCATGTTACCTCAGTATAATATATAACAACCAATCACAGCGCAGCTTTCATGTTACCTCAGTATAATATATAACAACCAATCACAGCACAGCTTTCATGTTACCTCAGTATAATATATAACAACCAATCACAGCGCAGCTTTCATGTTACCTCAGTATAATATATAACAACCAATCACAGCACAGCTTTCATGTTACCTCAGTATAATATATAACAACCAATCACAGCACAGCTTTCATGTTACCTCAGTATAATATATAACAACCAATCACAGCGCAGCTTTCATGTTATCTCAGTATAATATATAACAACCAATCACAGCGCAGCTTTCATGTTACCTCATTATAATATATAACAACCAATCACAGCGCAGCTTTCATGTTACCTCAGCGGTATAATATATAACAACCAATCACAGCACAGCTTTCATGTTACCTCAGCGGTATAATATATAACAACCAATCACAGCGCAGCTTTCATGTTTCCTCTGCAGTATAATATATAAGAACCAATCACAGCACAGCTTTCATGTTACCTCAGTGGTATAATATATAACAACCAATCACAGCACAGCTTTCATGTTACCTCAGTGGTATAATATATAACAACCAATCACAGCGCAGCTTTCATGTTACCTCAGTATAATATATAACAACCAATCACAGCGCAGCTTTCATGTTACCTCAGTATAATATATAACAACCAATCACAGCGCAGCTTTCACGTTATCCCAGTATAATATATAACAACCAATCACAGCGCAGCTTTCATGTTACCTCAGTATAATATATAACAACAAATCACAGCCCATCTTTCATGTTACCTCAGTATAATATATAACAACCAATCACAGCGCAGCTTTCATGTTACCTCAGTATAATATATAACAACCAATCACAGCGCAGCTTTCATGTTACCTCAGTATAATATATAACAACCAATCACAGCGCAGCTTTCATGTTACCTCAGTGGTATAATATATAACATCCAATCACAGCACAGCTTTCATGTTACCTCAGTATAATATATAACAACCAATCACAGCGCAGCTTTCATGTTACCTCAGTATAATATATAACAACCAATCACAGCGCAGCTTTCATGTTACCTCAGCAGTATAATATACAACAACCAATCAAAGCGCAGCTTTCATGTTACCTCAGTATAATATATAACAACCAATCAAAGCGCAGCTTTCATGTTACCTCAGTATAATATATAACAACCAATCACAGCACAGCTTTCATGTTACCTCAGCAGAATAATATATAACAACCAATCACAGCACAGCTTTCATGTTACCTCAGCAGTATAATATATAACAACCAATCACAGCACAGCTTTCATGTTACCTCAGCAGTATAATATATAACAACCAATCACAGCACAGCTTTCATGTTACCTCAGTATAATATATAACAACCAATCACAGCGCAGCTTTCATGTTACCTCAGCAGTATAATATACAACAACCAATCAAAGCGCAGCTTTCATGTTACCTCAGTATAATATATAACAACCAATCAAAGTGCAGCTTTCATGTTACCTCAGTATAATATATAACAACCAATCACAGCACAGCTTTCATGTTACCTCAGCAGTATAATATATAACAACCAATCACAGCACAGCTTTCATGTTATCTCAGTATAATATATAACAACCAATCACAGCGCAGTTTTCATGTTACCTCAGTATAATATATAACAACCAATCACAGCACAGCTTTCATGTTACCTCAGTATAATATATAACAACCAATCACAGCACAGCTTTCATGTTACCTCAGTAGTATAATATATAACAACCAATCACAGCACAGCTTTCATGTTACCTCAGTATAATATATAACAACCAATCACAGCGCAGCTTTCATGTTTCCTCAGCAGTATAATATATAAGAACCAATCACAGCACAGCTTTCATGTTACCTCAGTGGTATAATATATAACAACCAATCACAGCGCAGCTTTCATGTTACCTCAGTGGTATAATATATAACAACCAATCACAGCACAGCTTTCATGTTACCTCAGTGGTATAATATATAACAACCAATCACAGTGCAGCTTTCATGTTACCTCAGTATAATATATAACAACCAATCACAGCACAGCTTTCATGTTACCTCAGTAGTATAATATATAACAACCAATCACAGCACAGCTTTCATGTTACCTCAGTATAATATATAACAACCAATCACAGCGCAGCTTTCATGTTTCCTCAGCAGTATAATATATAAGAACCAATCACAGCACAGCTTTCATGTTACCTCAGTAGTATAATATATAACAACCAATCACAGCACAGCTTTCATGTTACCTCAGTATAATATATAACAACCAATCACAGCGCAGCTTTCATGTTACCTCAGTATAATATATAACAACCAATCACAGCGCAGCTTTCATGTTACCTCAGCAATATAATATATAACAACCAATCACAGCGCAGCTTTCATGTTACCTCAGTGGTATAATATATAACAACTAGAGATGAGCGAACGTGTTCTTAACGAACACTTACGCACCCGGACACCGGCTTTGCCGAGGACTTCAGCGTCTGCGCGTACAGCTTCGGCGGGCGCCGGGGGGCGGGGAGAGGCGCGGCGGCGCGGGCGGCAGCAGCGGCGAACAGGGGGGAGCCCTCTCTCTCTCCCTCTCCCCCCCACTCCCCGCCGCACCCCCCCGCGCTGCCACGGCGATCCCCTAACTTTTTTTGCTCGAGCACGGAATTGCTCGCAAAGTTCGGTGTTCGGGCGAAAAGGGGCGGAGCCGAACACGTTCGCTCATCTCTAATAACAACCAATCACAGCGCAGCTTTCATGTTACCTCAGTGGTATAATATATAACAACCAATCACAGCGCAGCTTTCATGTTACCTCAGCAATATAATATATAACAACCAATCACAGCACAGCTTTCATGTTACCTCAGCAGTATAATATATAACAACCAATCACAGCACAGCTTTCATGTTACCTCAGCAGTATAATATATAACAACCAATCACAGCGCAGCTTTCATGTTTCCTCTGCAGTATAATATATAAGAACCAATCACAGCACAGCTTTCATGTTACCTCAGTGGTATAATATATAACAACCAATCACAGCACAGCTTTCATGTTACCTCAGTGGTATAATATATAACAACCAATCACAGCGCAGCTTTCATGTTACCTCAGTATAATATATAACAACCAATCACAGCGCAGCTTTCATGTTACCTCAGTATAATATATAACAACCAATCACAGCGCAGCTTTCATGTTACCTCAGTATAATATATAACAACCAATCACAGCACAGCTTTCATGCTACATCAGTATAATATATAACAACCAATCACAGCGCAGCTTTCATGCTACATCAGTATAATATATAACAACCAATCACAGCGCAGCTTTTATGTTACCTCAGTATAATATATAACAACCAATCACAGCGCAGCTTTCATGCTACATCAGTATAATATATAACAACCAATCACAGCACAGCTTTTATGTTACCTCAGTATAATATATAACAACCAATCACAGCACAGCTTTTGTTACCTCAGTATAATATATAACAACCAATCACAGCTCAGCTTTCATGTCACCTCAGTATAATATATAACAACCAATCACAGCGCAGCTTTCATGCTACATCAGTATAATATATAACAACCAATCACAGCACAGCTTTTATGTTACCTCAGTATAATATATAACAACCAATCACAGAGCAGCTTTCATGTTACCTCAGCAGTATAATATATAACAACCAATCACAGCACAGCTTTCATGTTACCTCAGCAATATAATATATAACAACCAATCACAGCGCAGCTTTCATGTTACCTCAGTATAATATATAACAACCAATCACAGCGCAGCTTTCATGTTACCTCAGCAGTATCATATATAACAACCAATCACAGCGCAGCTTTTATGTTACCTCAGTATAATATATAACAACCAATCACAGTTCAGCTTTCATGTCACCTCAGTATAATATATAACAACCAATCACAGCACAGCTTTCATGTTACCTCAGTATAATATATAACAACCAATCACAGCGCAGCTTTCATGTTACCTCAGCAGTATAATATATAACAACCAATCACAGTGCAGCTTTCATGCTACATCAGTATAATATATAACAACCAATCACAGCGCAGCTTTCATGTTACCTCAGCAGTATAATATATAACAACCAATCACAGTGCAGCTTTCATGCTACATCAGTATAATATATAACAACCAATCACAGCACAGCTTTTATGTTACCTCAGTATAATATATAACAACCAATCACAGCGCAACTTTCATGTTACCTCAGCAGTATAATATATAACAACCAATCACAGCGCAGCTTTCATGTTACCTCAGCAGTATAATATATAACAACCAATCACAGCGCAGCTTTCATGTTACCTCAGCAGTATAATATATAACAACCAATCACAGCGCAGCTTTCATGTTACCTCAGTATAATATATAACAACCAATCACAGCGCAGCTTTCATGTTACCTCAGTATAATATATAACAACCAATCACAGCGCAGCTTTCATGTTACCTCAGCAGTATAATATATAACAACCAATCACAGCGCAGCTTTCATGTTACCTCAGTATAATATATATCAACCAATCACAGCGCAGCTTTCATGTTACCTCAGTATAATATATATCAACCAATCACAGCGCAGCTTTCATGTTACCTCAGTATAATATATAACAACCAATCACAGCGCAGCTTTCATGTTACCTCTGTATAATATATAACAACCAATCACAGCGCAGCTTTCATGTTACCTCAGTATAATATATAACAACCAATCACAGCGCAGCTTTCATGTTACCTCAGTATAATATATAACAACCAATCACAGCACAGCTTTCATGTTACCTCAGTATAATATATAACAACCAATCACAGCGCAGCTTTCATGTTATCTCAGTATAATATATAACAACCAATCACAGCGCAGCTTTCATGTTATCTCAGTATAATATATAACAACCAATCACAGCGCAGCTTTCATGTTACCTCATTATAATATACAACAACCAATCACAGCGCAGCTTTCATGTTACCTCAGTATAATATATAACAACCAATCACAGCGCAGCTTTCATGTTATCTCAGTATAATATATAACAACCAATCACAGCGCAGCTTTCATGTTACCTCATTATAATATACAACAACCAATCACAGCGCAGCTTTCATGTTACCTCAGTATAATATATAACAACCGATCACAGCACAGCTTTCATGTTACCTCAGTATAATATATAACAACCAATCACCGCACAGCTTTCATGTTACCTCAGTATAATATATAACAACCAATCACCGCACAGCTTTCATGTTACCTCAGTGGTATAATATATAACAACCAATCACCGCACAGCTTTCATGTTACCTCAGTGGTATAATATATAACAACCAATCACAGCGCAGCTTTCATGTTACCTCAGTATAATATATAACAACCGATCACAGCGGAGCTTTCATGTTACCTCATTATAATATATAACAACCAATCACCGCACAGCTTTCATGTTACCTCAGCAGTATAATATATAACAACCAATCACAGCACAGCTTTCATGTTACCTCAGCAGTATAATATACAACAACCAATCACAGCGCAGCTTTCATGTTACCTCAGCAGTATAATATATAACAACCAATTACAGCGCAGCTTTCATGTTACCTCAGCAGTATAATATACAACAACCAATCACAGCGCAGCTTTCATGTTACCTCAGCAGTATAATATATAACAACCAATCACAGCGCAGCTTTCATGTTACCTCAGCAATATAATATATAACAACCAATCACAGCGCAGCTTTCATGTTACCTCAGCAGTATAATATATAACAAGCAATCACAGCGCAGCTTTCATGTTACCTCAGTATAATATATAACAACCAATCACAGTGCAGCTTTCATGTTACCTCAGTATAATATATAACAACCAATCACAGCACAGCTTTCATGTTACCTCAGTATAATATATAACAACCAATCACAGCGCAGCTTTCATGTTACCTCAGTATAATATATAACAACCAATCACAGCACAGCTTTCATGTTACCTCAGTGGTATAATATATAACAACCAATCACAGCGCAGCTTTCATGTTACCTCAGTATAATATATACCAACCAATCACAGCGCAGCTTTCATGTTACCTCAGTATAATATATACCAACCAATCACAGCACAGCTTTCATGTTACCTCAGTATAATATATAACAACCAATCACAGCGCAGCTTTCATGTTACCTCAGCAGTATAATATATAACAACCAATCACAGCACAGCTTTCATGTTACCTCAGCATAATATATAACAACCAATCACAGCGCAGCTTTCATGTTACCTCAGTATAATATATAACAACCAATCACAGCACAGCTTTCATGTTACCTCAGTGGTATAATATATAACAACCAATCACAGCGCAGCTTTCATGTTACCTCAGTATAATATATAACAACCAATCACAGCGCAGCTTTCATGTTACCTCAGTATAATATATAACACCCAATCACAGCGCAGCTTTCATGTTACCTCAGTATAATATATAACAACCAATCACAGCGCAGCTTTCATGTTTCCTCAGTATAATATATAACAACCAATCACAACGCAGCTTTCATGTTACCTCAGCAGTATAATATATAACAACCAATCACAGCGCAGCTTTCATGTTACCTCAGTATAATATATAACAACCAATCACAACGCAGCTTTCATGTTACCTCAGTATAATATATAACAACCAATCACAGCGCAGCTTTCATGTTTCCTCAGTATAATATATAACAACCAATCACAACGCAGCTTTCATGTTACCTCAGCAGTATAATATATAACAACCAATCACAGCGCAGCTTTCATGTTACCTCAGTATAATATATAACAACCAATCACAGCGCAGCTTTCATGTTACCTCAGTATAATATATAACAACCAATCACAGCGCAGCTTTCATGTTACCTCAGCAGTATAATATATAACAACCAATCACAGCGCAGCTTTCATGTTACCTCAGTATAATATATAACAACCAATCACAACGCAGCTTTCATGTTACCTCAGCAGTATAATATATAACAACCAATCACAGCGCAGCTTTCATGTTACCTCAGTATAATATATAACAACCAATCACAGCGCAGCTTTCATGTTACCTCAGTATAATATATAACAACCAATCACAGCGCAGCTTTCATGTTACCTCAGTATAATATATAACAACCAATCACAACGCAGCTTTCATGTTACCTCAGCAGTATAATATATAACAACCAATCACAGCGCAGCTTTCATGTTACCTCAGTATAATATATAACAACCAATCACAGTGCAGCTTTCATGTTACCTCAGTATAATATATAACAACCAATCACAGCGCAGCTTTCATGTTACCTCAGCAGTATAATATATAACAACCAATCACAGCGCAGCTTTCATGTTACCTCAGTATAATATATAACAAGTATCAGCAGGAGCCCCCGGCGGGACCACCGCACCCCCCCACCAGAACAAGTACTACAAGTACCAGCAGGAGCCCCCGGCGGGACCACCGCACCCCCCACCAGTACAAGTACTACAAGTATCAGCAGGAGCCCCCGGCGGGACCACCGCACCCCCCACCAGTACAAGTACTACAAGTATCAGCAGGAGCCCCCGGCGGGACCACCGCACCCCCCACCAGTACAAGTACTACAAGTATCAGCAGGAGCCCCCGGCGGGACCACCGCACCCCCCACCAGTACAAGTACTACAAGTATCAGCAGGAGCCCCCGGCGGGACCACCGCACCCCCCACCAGTACAAGTACTACAAGTATCAGCAGGAGCTCCCGGCGGGACCACCGCACCCCCCCACCAGAACAAGTACTACAAGTACCAGCAGGAGCCCCCGGCGGGACCACCGCACCCCCCACCAGTACAAGTACTACAAGTATCAGCAGGAGCCCCCGGCGGGACCACCGCACCCCCCACCAGTACAAGTACTACAAGTATCAGCAGGAGCCTCCGGCGGGACCACCGCACCCCCCACCAGTACAAGTACTACAAGTATCAGCAGGAGCCCCCGGCGGGACCACCGCACCCCCCACCAGTACAAGTACTACAAGTATCAGCAGGAGCCCCCGGCGGGACCACCGCACCCCCCACCAGTACAAGTACTACAAGTATCAGCAGGAGCCCCCGGCGGGACCACCGCACCCCCCACCAGTACAAGTACTACAAGTATCAGCAGGAGCCCCCGGCGGGACCACCGCACCCCCGACACCAGTACAAGTACTACAAGTATCAGCAGGAGCCCCCGGCGGGACCACCGCACCCCCCACCAGTACAAGTACTACAAGTATCAGCAGGAGCCCCCGGCGGGACCACCGCACCGCTCAACAGTACAAGTACTATAAGTATCAGCAGGAGCCCCCGGCGGGACCACCGCACCCCCCACCAGTACAAGTACTACAAGTATCAGCAGGAGCCCCCGGCGGGACCACCGTACCCCCCACCAGTACAAGTACTACAAGTATCAGCAGAAGCCCCCGGCGGGATCACCGCACCCCCGACACCAGTACAAGTACTACAAGTATCAGCAGGAGCCCCCGGCGGGACCACCGCACCCCCCACCAGTACAAGTACTACAAGTATCAGCAGGAGCTCCCGGCGGGACCACCGCACCCCCCCACCAGAACAAGTACTACAAGTACCAGCAGGAGCCCCCGGCGGGACCACCGCACCCCCCACCAGTACAAGTACTACAAGTATCAGCAGGAGCCCCCGGCGGGACCACCGCACCCCCCACCAGTACAAGTACTACAAGTATCAGCAGGAGCCTCCGGCGGGACCACCGCACCCCCCACCAGTACAAGTACTACAAGTATCAGCAGGAGCCCCCGGCGGGACCACCGCACCCCCCACCAGTACAAGTACTACAAGTACCAGCAGGAGCCCCCGGCGGGACCACCGCACCGCTCAACAGTACAAGTACTATAAGTATCAGCAGGAGCCCCCGGCGGGACCACCGCACCCCCCACCAGTACAAGTACTACAAGTATCAGCAGGAGCCCCCGGCGGGACCACCGTACCCCCCACCAGTACAAGTACTACAAGTATCAGCAGAAGCCCCCGGCGGGATCACCGCACCCCCGACACCAGTACAAGTACTACAAGTATCAGCAGGAGCCCCCGGCGGGACCACCGCACCCTCCACCAGTACAAGTACTACAAGTATCAGCAGGAGCCCCCGGCGGGACCACCGCACCCCCCACCAGTACAAGTACTACAAGTATCAGCAGGAGCCCCCGGCGGGACCACCGCACCCCCCACCAGTACAAGTACTACAAGTATCAGCAGGAGCCCCCGGCGGGACCACCGCACCCCCCACCAGTACAAGTACTACAAGTATCAGCAGGAGCCTCCGGCGGGACCACCGCGCCCCCCCCCAAGAACAAGTACTACAAGTATCAGCAGGAGCCCCCGGCGGGACCACCGCACCCCCCACCAGTACAAGTACTACAAGTATCAGCAGGAGCCCCCGGCGGGACCACCGCACCCCCCACCAGTACAAGTACTACAAGTATCAGCAGGAGCCCCCGGCGGGACCACCGCACCCCCCACCAGTACAAGTACTACAAGTATCAGCAGGAGCCGCCGGCGGGACCACCGCACCCCCCACCAGTACAAGTACTACAAGTATCAGCAGGAGCCCCCGGCGGGACCACCGCACCCCCCACCAGTACAAGTACTACAAGTATCAGCAGGAGCCCCCGGCGGGACCACCGCACCCCCCACCAGTACAAGTACTACAAGTATCAGCAGGAGCCCCCGGCGGGACCACCGCACCCCCCACCAGTACAAGTACTACAAGTATCAGCAGGAGCCCCCGGCGGGACCACCGCACCCCCCACCAGTACAAGTACTACAAGCATCAGCAGGAGCCCCCTGGCGGGACCACCGCACCCCCCCACCAGTACAAGAACTACAAGTATCAGCAGGAGCCCCCGGCGGGACCACCGCACCCCCCACCAGTACAAGTACTACAAGTATCAGCAGGAGCCCCCGGCGGGACCACCGCACCCCCCACCAGTACAAGTACTACAAGTATCAGCAGGAGCCCCCGGCGGGACCACCGCACCCCCCACCAGTACAAGTATTACAAGTATCAGCAGGAGCTCCCGGCGGGACCACCGCACCCCCCCACCAGAACAAGTACTACAAGTACCAGCAGGAGCCCCCGGCGGGACCACCGCACCCCCCACCAGTACAAGTACTACAAGTATCAGCAGGAGCCCCCGGCGGGACCACCGCACCCACCACCAGTACAAGTACTACAAGTATCAGCAGGAGCCCCCGGCGGGACCACCGCACCCCCCACCAGTACAAGTACTACAAGTATCAGCAGGAGCCCCCGGCGGGACCACCGCACCCCCCACCAGTACAAGTACTACAAGTATCAGCAGGAGCCCCCGGCGGGACCACCGCACCCCCCACCAGTACAAGTACTACAAGTATCAGCAGGAGCTCCCGGCGGGACCACCGCACCCCCCCACCAGAACAAGTACTACAAGTACCAGCAGGAGCCCCCGGCGGGACCACCGCACCCCCCACCAGTACAAGTACTACAAGTATCAGCAGGAGCCCCCGGCGGGACCACCGCACCCCCCACCAGTACAAGTATCAGCAGGAGCCTCCGGCGGGACCACCGCACCCCCCACCAGTACAAGTACTACAAGTATCAGCAGGAGCCCCCGGCGGGACCACCGCACCCCCCACCAGTACAAGTACTACAAGTATCAGCAGGAGCCCCCGGCGGGACCACCGCACCCCCCACCAGTACAAGTACTACAAGTATCGGCAGGAGCCTCCGGCGGGACCACCGCACCCCCCACCAGTACAAGTACTACAAGTACCAGCAGGAGCCCCCGGCGGGACCACCGCACCCCCCACCAGTACAAGTACTACAAGTGTCAGCAGGAGCCTCCGGCGGGACCACCGCACCCCCCACCAGTACAAGTACTACAAGTATCGGCAGGAGCCTCCGGCGGGACCACCGCACCCCCCACCAGTACAAGTACTACAAGTATCAGCAGGAGCCCCCGGCGGGACCACCGCACCCCCCACCAGTACAAGTACTACAAGTATCAGCAGGAGCCCCCGGCGGGACCACCGCACCCCCCACCAGTACATGTACTACAAGTATCAGCAGGAGCCCCCGGCGGGACCACCGCACCCCCCACCAGTACAAGTACTACAAGTATCAGCAGGAGCCCCCGGCGGGACCACCGCACCCCCCACCAGTACAAGTACTACAAGTATCAGCAGGAGCCCCCGGCGGGACCACCGCACCCCCCACCAGTACAAGTACTACAAGTATCAGCAGGAGCCCCCGGCGGGACCACCGCACCCCCCACCAGTACAAGTACTACAAGTATCAGCAGGAGCCCCCGGCGGGACCACCGCACCCCCCACCAGTACAAGTACTACAAGTATCAGCAGGAGCCCCCGGCGGGACCACCGCACCCCCCACCAGTACAAGTACTACAAGTATCAGCAGGAGCCCCCGGCGGGACCACCGCACCCCCCACCAGTACAAGTACTACAAGTATCAGCAGGAGCCCCCGGCGGGACCACCGCACCCCCCACCAGTACAAGTACTACAAGTATCAGCAGGAGCCCCCGGCGGGACCACCGCACCCCCCACCATTACAAGTACTACAAGTATCAGCAGGAGCCTCCGGCGGGACCACCGCGCCCCCCCCCAAGAACAAGTACTACAAGTATCAGCAGGAGCCCCCGGCGGGACCACCGCACCCCCCACCAGTACAAGTACTACAAGTATCAGCAGGAGCCCCCGGCGGGACCACCGCACCCCCCACCAGTACAAGTACTACAAGTATCAGCAGGAGCCCCCGGCGGGACCACCGCACCCCCCACCAGTACAAGTACTACAAGTATCAGCAGGAGCCCCCGGCGGGACCACCGCACCCCCCACCAGTACAAGTACTACAAGTATCAGCAGGAGCCCCCGGCGGGACCACCGCACCCCCCGACACCAGTACAAGTACTACAAGTATCAGCAGGAGCCCCCGGCGGGACCACCGCACCCCCCACCAGTACAAGTACTACAAGTATCAGCAGGAGCCCCCGGCGGGACCACCGCACCCCCCACCAGTACAAGTACTACAAGCATCAGCAGGAGCCCCCTGGCGGGACCACCGCACCCCCCCACCAGTACAAGAACTACAAGTATCAGCAGGAGCCCCCGGCGGGACCACCGCACCCCCCACCAGTACAAGTACTACAAGTATCAGCAGGAGCCCCCGGCGGGACCACCGCACCCCCCACCAGTACAAGTACTACAAGTATCAGCAGGAGCCCCCGGCGGGACCACCGCACCCCCCACCAGTACAAGTACTACAAGTATCAGCAGGAGCCCCCGGCGGGACCACCGCACCCCCCACCAGTACAAGTACTACAAGTATCAGCAGGAGCCCCCGGCGGGACCACCGCACCCCCCACCAGTACAAGTACTACAAGTATCAGCAGGAGCCTCCGGCGGGACCACCGCACCCCCCACCAGTACAAGTACTACAAGTATCAGCAGGAGCCTCCGGCGGGACCACCGCACCCCCCACCAGTACAAGTACTACAAGTATCAGCAGGAGCCCCCGGCGGGACCACCGCACCCCCCACCAGTACAAGTACTACAAGTATCAGCAGGAGCCCCCGGCGGGACCACCGCACCCCCCACCAGTACAAGTACTACAAGTATCAGCAGGAGCCCCCGGCGGGACCACCGCACCCCCCACCAGTACAAGTACTACAAGTATCAGCAGGAGCCCCCGGCGGGACCACCGCACCCCCCACCAGTACAAGTACTACAAGTATCAGCAGGAGCCCCCGGCGGGACCACCGCACCCCCCACCAGTACAAGTACTACAAGCATCAGCAGGAGCCCCCTGGCGGGACCACCGCACCCCCCCACCAGTACAAGTACTACAAGTATCAGCAGGAGCCCCCGGCGGGACCACCGCACCCCCCACCAGTACAAGTACTACAAGTATCAGCAGGAGCCCCCGGCGGGACCACCGCACCCCCCACCAGTACAAGTACTACAAGTATCAGCAGGAGCCCCCGGCGGGACCACCGCACCCCCCACCAGTACAAGTACTACAAGTACCAGCAGGAGCCTCCGGCGGGACCACCGCACCCCCCACCAGTACAAGTACTACAAGTATCAGCAGGAGCCCCCGGCGGGACCACCGCACCCCCCACCAGTACAAGTACTACAAGTATCAGCAGGAGCCCCCGGCGGGACCACCGCACCCCCCACCAGTACAAGTACTACAAGTATCAGCAGGAGCCCCCGGCGGGACCACCGCACCCCCCACCAGCACAAGTACTACAAGTATCAGCAGGAGCCCCCGGCGGGACCACCGCACCCCCCACCAGCACAAGTACTACAAGTATCAGCAGAAGCCCCCGGCGGGACCACCGCACCCCCCACCAGTACAAGTACTACAAGTATCAGCAGGAGCCCCCGGCGGGACCACCGCACCCCCCACCAGTACAAGTACTACAAGTATCAGCAGGAGCCCCCGGCGGGACCACCGCACCCCCCACCAGTAGAAGTACTACAAGTATCAGCAGGAGCCCCCGGCGGGACCACCGCACCCCCCACCAGTA
The DNA here is from genome assembly GCF_035609145.1 of Eleutherodactylus coqui. Taxonomy (NCBI): domain Eukaryota; kingdom Metazoa; phylum Chordata; class Amphibia; order Anura; family Eleutherodactylidae; genus Eleutherodactylus; species Eleutherodactylus coqui. Next base: position 2,901,129 of record NC_089846.1, on the reverse strand, counting down.
CAAGTACTACAAGTATCAGCAGGAGCCCCCGGCGGGACCACCGCACCCCCCACCAGTACAAGTACTACAAGTATCAGCAGGAGCCCCCGGCGGGACCACCGCACCCCCCACCAGTACAAGTACTACAAGTATCAGCAGGAGCCCCCGGCGGGACCACCGCACCCCCCACCAGTACAAGTACTACAAGTATCAGCAGGAGCCCCCGGCAGGACCACCGCACCCCCCACCAGTACAAGTACTACAAGTATCAGCAGGAGCCCCCGGCGGGACCACCGCACCCCCCACCAGTACAAGTACTACAAGTATCAGCAGGAGCCCCCGGCGGGACCACCGCACCCCCAACACCAGTACAAGTACTACAAGTATCAGCAGGAGCCCCCGGCGGGACCACCGCACCCCCCACCAGTACAAGTACTACAAGTATCAGCAGGAGCCCCCGGCGGGACCACCGCACCCCCCACCAGTACAAGTACTACAAGTATCAGCAGGAGCCCCGGCGGGACCACCGCACCCCCCCCACCAGTACAAGTACTACAAGTATCAGCAGGAGCCCCCGGCGGGACCACCGCACCCCCCACCAGTACAAGTACTACAAGTATCAGCAGGAGCCCCCGGCGGGACCACCGCACCCCCCACCCCAGTACAAGTACTACAAGTATCAGCAGGAGCCCCCGGCGGGACCACCGCACCCCCCACCAGTACAAGTACTACAAGTATCAGCAGGAGCCTCCGGAGGGACCACCGCACCCCCCACCAGTACAAGTACTACAAGTATCAGCAGGAGCCCCCGGCGGGACCACCGCACCCCCAACACCAGTACAAGTACTACAAGTATCAGCAGGAGCCCCCGGCGGGACCACCGCACCCCCCACCAGTACAAGTACTACAAGTATCAGCAGGAGCCCCTGGCGGGACCACCGCACCCCCCCCACCAGTACAAGTACTACAAGTATCAGCAGGAGCCCCCGACGGGACCACCGCACCCCCCACCAGTACAAGTACTACAAGTATCAGCAGAAGCCCCCGACGGGACCACCGCACCCCCCACCAGTACAAGTACTACAAGTATCAGCAGGAGCCCCCGGCGGGACCACCGCACCCCCAACACCAGTACAAGTACTACAAGTATCAGCAGGAGCCCCCGGCGGGACCACCGCACCCCCCACCAGTACAAGTACTACAAGTATCAGCAGGAGCCCCTGGCGGGACCACCGCACCCCCCCCACCAGTACAAGTACTACAAGTATCAGCAGGAGCCCCCGACGGGACCACCGCACCCCCCACCAGTACAAGTACTACAAGTATCAGCAGGAGCCCCCGGCGGGACCACCGCACCCCCCACCAGTACAAGTACTACAAGTATCAGCAGGAGCCCCCGGCGGGACCACCGCACCCCCCACCAGTAGAAGTACTACAAGTATCAGCAGGAGCCCCCGGCGGGACCACCGCACACCCCACCAGTACAAGTACTACAAGTATCAGCAGGAGCCCCCGGCGGGACCACCGCACCCCCCACCAGTACAAGTACTACAAGTATCAGCAGGAGCCCCCGGAGGGACCACCGCACCCCCCACCAGTACAAGTACTACAAGTATCAGCAGGAGCCCCCGGCGGGACCACCGCACCCCCCACCAGTACAAGTACTACAAGTATCAGCAGGAGCCCCCGGCGGGACCACCGCACCCCCCACCAGTACAAGTACTACAAGTACCAGCAGGAGCCCCCGGCGGGACCACCGCACCCCCCACCAGTACAAGTACTACAAGTATCAGCAGGAGCCCCCGGCGGGACCACCGCACCCCCCACCAGTACAAGTACTACAAGTATCAGCAGAAGCCCCCGGCGGGACCACCGCACCCCCCACCAGTACAAGTACTACAAGTATCAGCAGGAGCCCCCGGCGGGACCACCGCACCCCCCACCAGTACAAGTACTACAAGTACCAGCAGGAGCCTCCGGCGGGACCACCGCACCCCCCACCAGTACAAGTACTACAAGTATCAGCAGGAGCCCCCGGCGGGACCACCGCACCCCCCACCAGTACAAGTACTACAAGTATCAGCAGGAGCCCCCGGCGGGACCACCGCACCCCCCACCAGTACAAGTACTACAAGTATCAGCAGGAGCCCCCGGCGGGACCACCGCACCCCCCACCAGCACAAGTACTACAAGTATCAGCAGGAGCCCCCGGCGGGACCACCGCACCCCCCACCAGCACAAGTACTACAAGTATCAGCAGAAGCCCCCGGCGGGACCACCGCACCCCCCACCAGCACAAGTACTACAAGTATCAGCAGAAGCCCCCGGCGGGACCACCGCACCCCCCACCAGCACAAGTACTACAAGTATCAGCAGGAGCCCCCGGCGGGACCACCGCACCCCCCACCAGTACAAGTACTACAAGTATCAGCAGGAGCCCCCGGCGGGACCACCGCACCCCCCACCAGTAGAAGTACTACAAGTATCAGCAGGAGCCCCCGGCGGGACCACCGCACCCCCCACCAGTACAAGTACTACAAGTATCAGCAGGAGCCCCCGGCGGGACCACCGCACCCCCCACCAGTACAAGTACTACAAGTATCAGCAGGAGCCCCCGGCGGGACCACCGCACCCCCCACCAGTACAAGTACTACAAGTATCAGCAGGAGCCCCCGGCGGGACCACCGCACCCCCCACCAGTACAAGTACTACAAGTATCAGCAGGAGCCCCCGGCAGGACCACCGCACCCCCCACCAGTACAAGTACTACAAGTATCAGCAGGAGCCCCCGGCGGGACCACCGCACCCCCCACCAGTACAAGTACTACAAGTATCAGCAGGAGCCCCCGGCGGGACCACCGCACCCCCAACACCAGTACAAGTACTACAAGTATCAGCAGGAGCCCCCGGCGGGACCACCGCACCCCCCACCAGTACAAGTACTACAAGTATCAGCAGGAGCCCCCGGCGGGACCACCGCACCCCCCACCAGTACAAGTACTACAAGTATCAGCAGGAGCCCCCGGCGGGACCACCGCACCCCCCACCAGTACAAGTACTACAAGTATCAGCAGGAGCCCCGGCGGGACCACCGCACCCCCCCCACCAGTACAAGTACTACAAGTATCAGCAGGAGCCCCCGGCGGGACCACCGCACCCCCCACCAGTACAAGTACTACAAGTATCAGCAGGAGCCTCCGGAGGGACCACCGCACCCCCCACCAGTACAAGTACTACAAGTATCAGCAGGAGCCCCCGGCGGGACCACCGCACCCCCCACCAGTACAAGTACTACAAGTATCAGCAGGAGCCCCCGGCGGGACCACCGCACCCCCCACCAGTACAAGTACTACAAGTATCAGCAGGAGCCCCCGGCGGGACCACCGCACCCCCCCCACCAGTACAAGTACTACAAGTATCAGCAGGAGCCCCCGACGGGACCACCGCACCCCCCACCAGTACAAGTACTACAAGTATCAGCAGGAGCCCCCGACGGGACCACCGCACCCCCCACCAGTACAAGTACTACAAGTATCAGCAGGAGCCCCCGGCGGGACCACCGCACCCCCAACACCAGTACAAGTACTACAAGTATCAGCAGGAGCCCCCGGCGGGACCACCGCACCCCCCACCAGTACAAGTACTACAAGTATCAGCAGGAGCCCCTGGCGGGACCACCGCACCCCCCCCACCAGTACAAGTACTACAAGTATCAGCAGGAGCCCCCGGCGGGACCACCGCACCCCCCACCAGTACAAGTACTACAAGTATCAGCAGGAGCCCCCGGCGGGACCACCGCACCCCCCACCAGTACAAGTACTACAAGTATCAGCAGGAGCCCCCGGAGGGACCACCGCACCCCCCACCAGTAGAAGTACTACAAGTATCAGCAGGAGCCCCCGGCGGGACCACCGCACCCCCCACCAGTACAAGTACTACAAGTATCAGCAGGAGCCCCCGGCGGGACCACCGCACCCCCCACCAGTACAAGTACTACAAGTATCAGCAGGAGCCCCCGGCGGGACCACCGCACCCCCCACCAGTACAAGTACTACAAGTATCAGCAGGAGCCCCCGGAGGGACCACCGCACCCCCCACCAGTAGAAGTACTACAAGTATCAGCAGGAGCCCCCGGCGGGACCACCGCACCCCCCACCAGTACAAGTACTACAAGTATCAGCAGGAGCCCCCGGAGGGACCACCGCACCCCCCACCAGTAGAAGTACTACAAGTATCAGCAGGAGCCCCCGGCGGGACCACCGCACCCCCCACCAGTACAAGTACTACAAGTATCAGCAGGAGCCCCCGGAGGGACCACCGCACCCCCCACCAGTACAAGTACTACAAGTATCAGCAGGAGCCCCCGGCGGGACCACCGCACCCCCCACCAGTACAAGTACTACAAGTACCAGCAGGAGCCCCCGGCGGGACCACCGCACCCCCCACCAGTACAAGTACTACAAGTATCAGCAGGAGCCCCCGGCGGGACCACCGCACCCCCCACCAGTACAAGTACTACAAGTATCAGCAGAAGCCCCCGGCGGGACCACCGCACCCCCCACCAGTACAAGTACTACAAGTATCAGCAGGAGCCCCCGGCGGGACCACCGCACCCCCCACCAGTACAAGTACTACAAGTATCAGCAGGAGCCCCCGGCGGGACCACCGCACCCCCCACCAGTACAAGTACTACAAGTATCAGCAGGAGCCCCCGGAGGGACCACCGCACCCCCCACCAGTACAAGTACTACAAGTATCAGCAGGAGCCCCCGGCGGGACCACCGCACCCCCCACCAGTACAAGTACTACAAGTATCAGCAGGAGCCCCCGGCGGGACCACCGCACCCCCCACCAGTACAAGTACTACAAGTATCAGCAGGAGCCCCCGGCGGGACCACCGCACCCCCCACCAGTACAAGTACTACAAGTATCAGCAGGAGCCCCCGGCGGGACCACCGCACCCCCCACCAGTACAAGTACTACAAGTATTAGCAGGAGCCCCCGGCGGGACCACCGCACCCCCCACCAGTACAAGTACTACAAGTATCAGCAGGAGCCCCCGGCGGGACCACCGCACCCCCCACCAGTACAAGTACTACAAGTACCAGCAGGAGCCCCCGGCGGGACCACCGCACCCCCCACCAGTACAAGTACTACAAGTACCAGCAGGAGCCCCCGGCGGGACCACCGCACCCCCCACCAGTACAAGTACTACAAGTATCAGCAGAAGCCCCCGGCGGGACCACCGCACCCCCCACCAGTACAAGTACTACAAGTATCAGCAGGAGCCCCCGGCAGGACCACCGCACCCCCCACCAGTACAAGTACTACAAGTATCAGCAGGAGCCCCCGGCGGGACCACCGCACCCCCCACCAGTACAAGTACTACAAGTATCAGCAGGAGCCCCCGGCGGGACCACCGCACCCCCCACCAGTACAAGTACTACAAGTATCAGCAGGAGCCCCCGGCGGGACCACCGCACCCCCCACCAGTACAAGTACTACAAGTATCAGCAGGAGCCCCCGGCGGGACCACCGCACCCCCCACCAGTACAAGTACTACAAGTATCAGCAGAAGCCCCCGGCGGGACCACCGCACCCCCCACCAGTACAAGTACTACAAGTATCAGCAGGAGCCCCCGGCGGGACCACCGCACCCCCCACCAGTACAAGTACTACAAGTATCAGCAGGAGCCTCCGGCGGGACCACCGCACCCCCCACCAGTACAAGTACTACAAGTATCAGCAGGAGCCCCCGGCGGGACCACCGCACCCCCCACCAGTACAAGTACTACAAGTATCAGCAGGAGCCCCCGGCGGGACCACCGCACCCCCCACCAGTACAAGTACTACAAGTATCAGCAGGAGCCCCCGGCGGGACCACCGCACCCCCCACCAGTACAAGTACTACAAGTACCAGCAGGAGCCCCCGGCGGGACCACCGCACCCCCCACCAGTACAAGTACTACAAGTATCAGCAGGAGCCCCCGGCGGGACCACCGCACCCCCCACCAGTACAAGTACTACAAGTATCAGCAGGAGCCCCCGGCGGGACCACCACACCCCCACCAGTACAAGTACTACAAGTATCAGCAGGAGCCCCCGGCGGGACCACCGCACCCCCCACCAGAACAAGTACTACAAGTATCAGCAGGAGCCCCCGGCGGGACCACCGCACCCCCCACCAGTACAAGTACTACAAGCATCAGCAGGAGCTCCCGGCGGGACCACCGCACCCCCGACACCAGTACAAGTACTACAAGTATCAGCAGGAGCCCCCGGCGGGACCACCGCACCCCCCACCAGTACAAGTACTACAAGTACCAGCAGGAGCCCCCGGCGGGACCACCGCACCCCCCACCAGTACAAGTACAAGTATCAGCAGGAGCCCCCGGCGGGACCACCGCACCCCCCACCAGTACAAGTACTACAAGTACCAGCAGGAGCCCCCGGCGGGACCACCGCACCCCCCACCAGTACAAGTACTACAAGTATCAGCAGGAGCCTCCGGCGGGACCACCGCACCCCCCACCAGTACAAGTACTACAAGTGTCAGCAGGAGCCCCCGGCGGGACCACCGCACCCCCCACCAGTACAAGTACTACAAGTATCAGCAGGAGCCCCCGGCGGGACCACCGCACCCCCCACCAGTACAAGTACTACAAGTATCAGCAGGAGCCCCCGGAGGGACCACCGCACCCCCCACCAGTACAAGTACTACAAGTATCAGCAGGAGCCCCCGGCGGGACCACCGCACCCCCCACCAGTACAAGTACTACAAGTATCAGCAGAAGCCCCCGGCGGGATCACCGCACCCCCGACACCAGTACAAGTACTACAAGTACCAGCAGGAGCTCCCGGCGGGACCACCGCACCCCCCACCAGTACAAGTACTACAAGTATCAGCAGGAGCTCCCGGCGGGACCACCGCACCCCCCACCAGTACAAGTACTACAAGTATCAGCAGGAGCCCCCGGCGGGACCACCGCACCCCCCACCAGTACAAGTACTACAAGTATCAGCAGGAGCTCCCGGCGGGACCACCGCACCCCCCACCAGTACAAGTACTACAAGTATCAGCAGAAGCCCCCGGCGGGATCACCGCACCCCCGACACCAGTACAAGTACTACAAGTACCAGCAGGAGCTCCCGGCGGGACCACCGCACCCCCCACCAGTACAAGTACTACAAGTATCAGCAGGAGCTCCCGGCGGGACCACCGCACCCCCCACCAGTACAAGTACTACAAGTATCAGCAGGAGCCCCCGGCGGGACCACCGCACCCCCCACCAGTACAAGTACTACAAGTATCAGCAGGAGCCCCCGGCGGGACCACCGCACCCCCCACCAGTACAAGTACTACAAGTACCAGCAGGAGCTCCCGGCGGGACCACCGCACCCCCCACCAGTACAAGTACTACAAGTATCAGCAGAAGCCCCCGGAGGGACCACCGCACCCCCCACCAGTACAAGTACTACAAGTATCAGCAGGAGCCCCCGGAGGGACCACCGCACCCCCCACCAGTACAAGTACTACAAGTATCAGCAGGAGCCCCCGGCGGGACCACCACACCCCCCACCAGTACAAGTACTACAAGTATCAGCAGGAGCCCCCGGCGGGACCACCGCACCCCCCACCAGTACAAGTACTACAAGTATCAGCAGGAGCCCCCGGCGGGACCACCGCACCCCCCACCAGTACAAGTACTACAAGTATCAGCAGGAGCCCCCGGCGGGACCACCGCACCCCCCACCAGTACAAGTACTACAAGTATCAGCAGGAGCCCCCGGAGGGACCACCGCACCCCCCACCAGTACAAGTACTACAAGTATCAGCAGGAGCCCCCGGCGGGACCACCGCACCCCCCACCAGTACAAGTACTACAAGTATCAGCAGGAGCCTCCGGCGGGACCACCGCACCCCCCACCAGTACAAGTACTACAAGTATCAGCAGGAGCCCCCGGCGGGACCACCGCACCCCCCACCAGTACAAGTACTACAAGTATCAGCAGGAGCCCCCGGCGGGACCACCGCACCCCCACCAGTACAAGTACTACAAGTATCAGCAGGAGCCCCCGGCGGGACCACCGCACCCCCCACCAGTACAAGTACTACAAGTATCAGCAGGAGCCTCCGGCGGGACCACCGCACCCCCCACCAGTACAAGTACTACAAGTATCAGCAGGAGCCCCCGGCGGGACCACCGCACCCCCCACCAGTACAAGTACTACAAGTATCAGCAGGAGCTCCCGGCGGGACCACCGCACCCCCCACCAGTACAAGTACTACAAGTATCAGCAGAAGCCCCCGGCGGGATCACCGCACCCCCGACACCAGTACAAGTACTACAAGTACCAGCAGGAGCTCCCGGCGGGACCACCGCACCCCCCACCAGTACAAGTACTACAAGTATCAGCAGGAGCTCCCGGCGGGACCACCGCACCCCCCACCAGTACAAGTACTACAAGTATCAGCAGGAGCCCCCGGCGGGACCACCGCACCCCCCACCAGTACAAGTACTACAAGTATCAGCAGGAGCCCCCGGCGGGACCACCGCACCCCCCACCAGTACAAGTACTACAAGTACCAGCAGGAGCTCCCGGCGGGACCACCGCACCCCCCACCAGTACAAGTACTACAAGTATCAGCAGAAGCCCCCGGCGGGATCACCGCACCCCCGACACCAGTACAAGTACTACAAGTATCAGCAGGAGCCCCGGCGGGACCACCGCACCCCCCACCAGTACAAGTACTACAAGTATCAGCAGGAGCCCCGGCGGGACCACCGCACCCCCACCAGTACAAGTACTACAAGTATCAGCAGGAGCCCCCGGCGGGACCACCGCACCCCACACCAGTACAAGTACTACAAGTATCAGCAGGAGCCCCCGGCGGGACCACCGCACCCCACACCAGTACAAGTACTACAAGTATCAGCAGGAGCCCCCGGCGGGACCACCGCACCCCCCACCAGTACAAGTACTACAAGTATCAGCAGGAGCCTCCGGCGGGACCACCGCACCCCCCACCAGTACAAGTACTACAAGTATCAGCAGGAGCCCCCGGCGGGACCACCGCACCCCCCACCAGTACAAGTACTACAAGTATCAGCAGGAGCCCCCGGCGGGACCACCGCACCCCCCACCCCAGTACAAGTACTACAAGTATCAGCAGGAGCCCCCGGCGGGACCACCGCACCCCCCACCAGTACAAGTACTACAAGTATCAGCAGGAGCCCCCGGCGGGACCACCGCACCCCCCACCAGTACAAGTACTACAAGTATCAGCAGGAGCCCCCGGCGGGACCACCACACCCCCGACACCAGTACAAGTACTACAAGTATCAGCAGGAGCCCCCGGCGGGACCACCGCACCCCCCACCAGTACAAGTACTACAAGTATCAGCAGGAGCCCCCGGCGGGACCACCGCACCCCCCACCAGTACAAGTACTACAAGTATCAGCAGGAGCCCCCGGCGGGACCACCGCACCCCCCACCAGTACAAGTACTACAAGTATCAGCAGGAGCCCCCGGCGGGACCACCACACCCCCGACACCAGTACAAGTACTACAAGTATCAGCAGGAGCCCCCGGCGGGACCACCGCACCCCCCACCAGTACAAGTACTACAAGTATCAGCAGGAGCCCCCGGCGGGACCACCGCACCCCCCACCAGTACAAGTACTACAAGTATCAGCAGGAGCCCCCGGCGGGACCACCGCACCCCCCACCAGTACAAGTACTACAAGTATCAGCAGGAGCCCCCGGCGGGACCACCGCACCCCCCACCAGTACAAGTACTACAAGTATCAGCAGGAGCCCCCGGCGGGACCACCGCACCCCCGACACCAGTACAAGTACTACAAGTATCAGCAGGAGCCCCCGGCGGGACCACCGCACCCCACCCCAGTACAAGTACTACAAGTATCAGCAGGAGCCCCCGGCGGGACCACCGCACCCCCCACCAGTACAAGTACTACAAGTATCAGCAGGAGCCCCCGGCGGGACCACCGCACCCCCCACCAGTACAAGTACTACAAGTATCAGCAGGAGCCCCCGGCGGGACCACCGCACCCCCCACCAGTACAAGTACTACAAGTATCAGCAGGAGCCCCCGGCGGGACCACCACACCCCCGACACCAGTACAAGTACTACAAGTATCAGCAGGAGCCCCCGGCGGGACCACCGCACCCCCCACCAGTACAAGTACTACAAGTATCAGCAGGAGCCCCCGGCGGGACCACCACACCCCCGACACCAGTACAAGTACTACAAGTATCAGCAGGAGCCCCCGGCGGGACCACCGCACCCCCCACCAGTACAAGTACTACAAGTATCAGCAGGAGCCCCCGGCGGGACCACCGCACCCCCCACCAGTACAAGTACTACAAGTATCAGCAGGAGCCTCCGGCGGGACCACCGCCCCCCCCACCAGTACAAGTACTACAAGTATCAGCAGGAGCCCCCGGCGGGACCACCGCACCCCCCACCAGTACAAGTACTACAAGTATCAGCAGGAGCCCCCGGCGGGACCACCGCACCCCCCACCAGTACAAGTACTACAAGTATCAGCAGGAGCCCCCGGCGGGACCACCGCACCCCCCACCAGTACAAGTACTACAAGTATCAGCAGGAGCCCCCGGCGGGACCACCGCACCCCCCACCAGTACAAGTACTACAAGTATCAGCAGGAGCCCCCGGCGGGACCACCGCACCCCCCACCAGTACAAGTACTACAAGTATCAGCAGGAGCCCCCGGCGGGACCACCGCACCCCCCACCAGTACAAGTACTACAAGTATCAGCAGGAGCCCCCGGCGGGACCACCGCACCCCCCACCAGTACAAGTACTACAAGTATCAGCAGGAGCCCCCGGCGGGACCACCGCACCCCCCACCAGTACAAGTACTACAAGTATCAGCAGGAGCCCCCGGCGGGACCACCGCACCCCCCACCAGTACAAGTATCAGCAGGAGCCCCCGGCGGGACCACCGCACCCCCCACCAGTACAAGTACTACAAGTATCAGCAGGAGCCCCCGGCGGGACCACCACACCCCCGACACCAGTACAAGTACTACAAGTATCAGCAGGAGCCCCCGGCGGGACCACCGCACCCCCCACCAGTACAAGTACTACAAGTATCAGCAGGAGCCCCCGGCGGGACCACCGCACCCCCCACCAGTACAAGTACTACAAGTATCAGCAGGAGCCCCCGGCGGGACCACCGCACCCCCCACCAGTACAAGTACTACAAGTATCAGCAGGAGCCCCCGGCGGGACCACCGCACCCCCCACCAGTACAAGTACTACAAGTATCAGCAGGAGCCCCCGGCGGGACCACCGCACCCCCCACCAGTACAAGTACTACAAGTATCAGCAGGAGCCCCCGGCGGGACCACCGCACCCCCCACCCCAGTACAAGTACTACAAGTATCAGCAGGAGCCCCCGGCGGGACCACCGCACCCCCCACCAGTACAAGTACTACAAGTATCAGCAGGAGCCCCCGGCGGGACCACCGCACCCCCCACCAGTACAAGTACTACAAGTATCAGCAGGAGCCCCCGGCGGGACCACCGCACCCCCCACCAGTACAAGTACTACAAGTATCAGCAGGAGCCCCCGGCGGGACCACCGCACCCCCCACCAGTACAAGTACTACAAGTATCAGCAGGAGCCCCCGGCGGGACCACCGCACCCCCCACCAGTACAAGTACTACAAGTATCAGCAGGAGCCCCCGGCGGGACCACCGCACCCCCCACCAGTACAAGTACTACAAGTATCAGCAGGAGCCCCCGGCGGGACCACCGCACCCCCCACCAGTACAAGTACTACAAGTATCAGCAGGAGCCCCCGGCGGGACCACCGCACCCCCCACCAGTACAAGTACTACAAGTATCAGCAGGAGCCCCCGGCGGGACCACCGCACCCCCCACCAGTACAAGTACTACAAGTATCAGCAGGAGCCCCCGGCGGGACCACCGCACCCCCCACCAGTACAAGTACTACAAGTATCAGCAGGAGCCCCCGGCGGGACCACCGCACCCCCCACCAGTACAAGTACTACAAGTATCAGCAGGAGCCCCCGGCAGGACCACCGCACCCCCCACCAGTACAAGTACTACAAGTATCAGCAGGAGCCCCCGGCGGGACCACCGCACCCCCACCAGTACAAGTACTACAAGTATCAGCAGGAGCCTCCGGCGGGACCACCGCACCCCCAACACCAGTACAAGTACTACAAGTATCAGCAGGAGCCCCCGGCGGGACCACCGCACCCCCCACCAGTACAAGTACTACAAGTATCAGCAGGAGCCCCCGGCGGGACCACCGCACCCCCCACCAGTACAAGTACTACAAGTATCAGCAGGAGCCCCCGGCGGGACCACCGCACCCCCCACCAGTACAAGTACTACAAGCATCAGCAGGAGCCCCCTGGCGGGACCACCGCACCCCCCCACCAGTACAAGAACTACAAGTATCAGCAGGAGCCCCCGGCGGGACCACCGCACCCCCCACCAGTACAAGTACTACAAGTATCAGCAGGAGCCCCCGGCGGGACCACCGCACCCCCCACCAGTACAAGTACTACAAGTATCAGCAGGAGCCCCCGGCGGGACCACCGCACCCCCCACCAGTACATGTACTACAAGTATCAGCAGGAGCCCCCGGCGGGACCACCGCACCCCCCACCAGTACAAGTACTACAAGTATCAGCAGGAGCCTCCGGCGGGACCACCGCACCCCCCACCAGTACAAGTACTACAAGTATCAGCAGGAGCCCCCGGCGGGACCACCGCACCCCCCACCAGTACAAGTACTACAAGTATCAGCAGGAGCCCCCGGCGGGACCACCGCACCCCCCACCAGTACAAGTACTACAAGTATCAGCAGGAGCCTCCAGCGGGACCACCGCACCCCCCACCAGTACAAGTACTACAAGTATCAGCAGGAGCCCCCGGCGGGACCACCGCACCCCCCACCAGTACAAGTACTACAAGTATCAGCAGGAGCCCCCGGCGGGACCACCGCACCCCCCACCAGTACAAGTACTACAAGTATCAGCAGGAGCCTCCGGCGGGACCACCGCACCCCCCACCAGTACAAGTACTACAAGTATCAGCAGGAGCCCCCGGAGGGACCACCGCACCCCCCACCAGTACAAGTACTACAAGTATCAGCAGGAGCCCCCGGCGGGACCACCGCACCCCCCACCAGTACAAGTACTACAAGTATCAGCAGGAGCCTCCGGCGGGACCACCGCACCCCCCACCAGAACAAGTACTACAAGTATCAGCAGGAGCCCCCGGCGGGACCACCGCACCCCCCACCAGTACAAGTACTACAAGTATCAGCAGGAGCCCCCGGCGGGACCACCGCACCCCCCACCAGTACAAGTACTACAAGTATCAGCAGGAGCCCCCGGCGGGACCACCGCACCCCCCACCAGTACAAGTACTACAAGTATCAGCAGGAGCCCCCGGCGGGACCACCGCACCCCCCACCAGTACAAGTACTACAAGTATCAGCAGGAGCCCCCGGCGGGACCACCGCACCCCCCACCAGTACAAGTACTACAAGTATCAGCAGGAGCCCCCGGCGGGACCACCGCACCCCCCACCAGTACAAGTACTACAAGTATCAGCAGGAGCCTCCGGCGGGACCACCGCACCCCCCACCAGAACAAGTACTACAAGTATCAGCAGGAGCCCCCGGCGGGACCACCGCACCCCCCACCAGTACAAGTACTACAAGTATCAGCAGGAGCCCCCGGCGGGACCACCGCACCCCCCACCAGTACAAGTACTACAAGTATCAGCAGGAGCCCCCGGCGGGACCACCGCACCCCCCACCAGTACAAGTACTACAAGTATCAGCAGGAGCCCCCGGCGGGACCACCGCACCCCCCACCAGTACAAGTACTACAAGTATCAGCAGGAGCCTCCGGCGGGACCACCGCACCCCCCACCAGTACAAGTACTACAAGTATCAGCAGGAGCCCCCGGCGGGACCGCCGCACCCCCCACCAGTACAAGTACTACAAGTATCAGCAGGAGCCTCCGGCGGGACCACCGCACCCCCCACCAGTACAAGTACTACAAGTATCAGCAGGAGCCCCCGGCGGGACCACCGCACCCCCCACCAGTACAAGTACTACAAGTATCAGCAGGAGCCCCCGGCGGGACCACCGCACCCCCCACCAGTACAAGTACTACAAGTATCAGCAGGAGCCTCCGGCGGGACCACCGCACCCCCCACCAGTACAAGTACTACAAGTATCAGCAGGAGCCCCCGGCGGGACCACCGCACCCCCCACCAGTACAAGTACTACAAGTATCAGCAGGAGCCCCCGGCGGGACCACCGCACCCCCCACCAGTACAAGTACTACAAGTGTCAGCAGGAGCCCCCGGCGGGACCACCGCACCCCCCACCAGTACAAGTACTACAAGTATCAGCAGGAGCCCCCGGCGGGACCACCGCACCCCCCACCAGTACAAGTACTACAAGTACCAGCAGGAGCCTCCGGCGGGACCACCGCACCCCCCACCAGTACAAGTACTACAAGTATCAGCAGGAGCCCCCGGCGGGACCACCGCACCCCCGACACCAGTACAAGTACTACAAGTATCAGCAGGAGCCCCCGGCGGGACCACCGCACCCCCCACCAGTACAAGTACTACAAGTATCAGCAGGAGCCCCCGGAGGGACCACCGCACCCCCCACCAGTACAAGTACTACAAGTATCAGCAGGAGCCTCCGGCGGGACCACCGCACCCCACACCAGTACAAGTACTACAAGTATCAGCAGGAGACCCCGGCGGGACCACCGCACCCCCCACCAGTACAAGTACTACAAGTATCAGCAGGAGCCCCCGGCGGGACCACCGCACCCCCCACCAGTACAAGTACTACAAGTATCAGTAGGAGCCTCCGGAAGGACCACCGCACCCCCCACCAGTACAAGTACTACAAGTATCAGCAGGAGCCTCCGGCGGGACCACCGCACCCCACACCAGTACAAGTACTACAAGTATCAGTAGGAGCCTCCGGAAGGACCACCGCACCCCCCACCAGTACAAGTACTACAAGTATCAGCAGGAGCCTCCGGCGGGACCACCGCACCCCACACCAGTACAAGTACTACAAGTATCAGCAGGAGACCCCGGCGGGACCACCGCACCCCCCACCAGTACAAGTACTACAAGTATCAGCAGGAGCCCCCGGCGGGACCACCGCACCCCCCACCAGTACAAGTACTACAAGTACCAGTAGGAGCCTCCGGAAGGACCACCGCACCCCCCACCAGTACAAGTACTACAAGTATCGGCAGGAGCCCCCGGCGGGACCACCGCACCCCCCACCAGTACAAGTACTACAAGTATCAGCAGGAGCCCCCGGCGGGACCACCGCACCCCCCACCAGTACAAGTACTACAAGTATCAGCAGGAGCCCCCGGCGGGACCACCGCACCCCCCACCAGTACAAGTACTACAAGTATCAGCAGGAGCCCCCGGCGGGACCACCGCACCCCCCACCAGTACAAGTACTACAAGTATCAGCAGGAGCCCCCGGCGGGACCACCGCACCCCCCACCAGTACAAGTACTACAAGTATCAGCAGGAGCCCCCGGCGGGACCACCGCACCCCCCACCAGTACAAGTACTACAAGTATCAGCAGGAGCCCCCGGCGGGACCACCGCACCCCCGACACCAGTACAAGTACTACAAGTATCAGCAGGAGCCCCCGGCTGGACCACCGCACCCCCCACCAGTACAAGTACTACAAGTATCAGCAGGAGCCCCCGGCGGGACCACCGCACCCCCCACCAGTACAAGTACTACAAGTATCAGCAGGAGCCCCCGGCGGGACCACCGCACCCCCCACCAGTACAAGTACTACAAGTTTCAGCAGGAGCCCCCGGCGGGACCACCGCACCCCCCCACCAGTACAAGTACTACAAGTACCAGGAGGAGCCTCCGGCGGGACCACCGCACCCCCCACCAGTACAAGTACTACAAGTATCAGCAGGAGCCCCCGGCGGGACCACCGCACCCCCCACCAGTACAAGTACTACAAGTATCAGCAGGAGCCCCCGGCGGGACCACGGCACCCCCCACCAGTACAAGTACTACAAGTATCAGCAGGAGCCCCCGGCGGGACCACCGCACCCCCCACCAGTACAAGTACTACAAGTATCAGAAGGAGCCTCCGGCGGGACCACCGCACCCCCCACCAGTACAAGTACTACAAGTATCAGCAGGAGCCCCCGGCGGGACCACCGCACCCCCCACCAGTACAAGTACTACAAGTATCAGCAGGAGCCCCCGGCGGGACCACCGCACCCCCCACCAGTACAAGTACTACAAGTATCAGCAGGAGCCTCCGGCGGGACCACCGCACCCCCACCAGTACAAGTACTACAAGTATCAGCAGGAGCCCCCGGCGGGACCACCGCACCCCCCCCCAGTACAAGTACTACAAGTATCAGCAGGAGCCCCCGGCGGGACCACCGCACCCCCCACCAGTACAAGTATCAGCAGGAGCCCCCGGCGGGACCACCGCACCCCCCACCAGTACAAGTACTACAAGTATCAGCAGGAGCCCCCGGCGGGACCACCGCACCCCCCACCAGTACAAGTACTACAAGTATCAGCAGGAGCCCCCGGCGGGACCACCGCACCCCCCACCAGTACAAGTACTACAAGTATCAGCAGGAGCCCCCGGCGGGACCACCGCACCACCACCAGTACAAGTACTACAAGTATCAGCAGGAGCCCCCGGCGGGACCACCGCACCCCCACCAGTACAAGTACTACAAGTATCAGCAGGAGCCCCCGGCGGGACCACCGCACCCCCCACCACTACAAGTACTACAAGTATCAGCAGGAGCCCCCGGCGGGACCACCGCACCCCCCACACCAGTACAAGTACTACAAGTATCAGCAGGAGCCCCCGGCGGGACCACCGCACCCCCCACCAGTACAAGTACTACAAGTATCAGCAGGAGCCCCCGGCGGGACCACCGCACCCCCCACCAGTACAAGTACTACAAGTATCAGCAGGAGCCCCCGGCGGGACCACCGCACCCCCCACCAGTACAAGTACTACAAGTATCAGCAGGAGCCCCCGGCGGGACCACCGCACCCCCCCACCAGTACAAGTACTACAAGTATCAGCAGGAGCCCCCGGCGGGACCACCGCACCCCCCACTAGTACAAGTACTACAAGTATCAGCAGGACCCCCGGCGGGACCACCGCACCCCCCACCAGTACAAGTACTACAAGTATCAGCAGGAGCCTCCGGCGGGACCACCGCACCCCCCACCAGTACAAGTACTACAAGTATCAGGAGGAGCCCCCGGCGGGACCACCGCACCCCCCGACACCAGTACAAGTACTACAAGTATCAGCAGGAGCCCCCGGCGGGACCACCGCACCCCCCACCAGTACAAGTACTACAAGTATCAGCAGGAGCCTCCGGCGGGACCACCGCACCCCCCACCAGTACAAGTACTACAAGTATCAGCAGGAGCCCCCGGCGGGACCACCGCACCCCCCACCAGTACAAGTACTACAAGTATCAGCAGGAGCCCCCGGCGGGACCACCGCACCCCCCACCAGTACAAGTACTACAAGTATCAGCAGGAGCCCCCGGCGGGACCACCGCACCCCCCACCCAGTACAAGTACTACAAGTATCAGCAGGAGCCCCCGGCGGGACCACCGCACCCCCCACCAGTACAAGTACTACAAGTATCAGCAGGAGCCTCCGGCGGGACCACCGCACCCCCCACCAGTACAAGTACTACAAGTATCAGCAGGAGCCCCCGGCGGGACCACCGCACCCCCCACCCCAGTACAAGTACTACAAGTATCAGCAGGAGCCCCCGGCGGGACCACCGCACCCCCCACCAGTACAAGTACTACAAGTATCAGCAGGAGCCCCCGGCGGGACCACCGCACCCCCCACCAGTACAAGTACTACAAGTATCAGCAGGAGCCCCCGGCGGGACCACCGCACCCCCCACCCCAGTACAAGTACTACAAGTACCAGCAGGAGCCCCCGGCGGGACCACCGCACCCCCCGACACCAGTACAAGTACTACAAGTACCAGCAGGAGCCTCCGGCGGGACCACCGCACCCCCCCACCAGTACAAGTACTACAAGTATCAGCAGGAGCCTCCGGCGGGACCACCGCACCCCCCACCAGTACAAGTACTACAAGTATCAGCAGGAGCCCCCGGCGGGACCACCGCACCCCCCACCAGTACAAGTACTACAAGTATCAGCAGGAGCCTCCGGCGGGACCACCGCACCCCCCACCAGTACAAGTACTACAAGTATCAGCAGGAGCCCCCGGCGGGACCACCGCACCCCCCACCAGTACAAGTACTACAAGTATCAGCAGGAGCCCCCGGCGGGACCACCGCACCCCCCACCAGTACAAGTACTACAAGTATCAGCAGGAGCCCCCGGCGGGACCACCGCACCCCCCACCAGTACAAGTACTACAAGTATCAGCAGGAGCCCCCGGCGGGACCACCGCACCCCCCACCAGTACAAGTACTACAAGTATCAGCAGGAGCCCCCGGCGGGACCACCGCACCCCCCACCAGTACAAGTACTACAAGTATCAGCAGGAGCCCCCGGCGGGACCACCGCACCCCCCACCAGTACAAGTACTACAAGTATCAGCAGGAGCCCCCGGCGGGACCACCGCACCCCCCACCAGTACAAGTACTACAAGTATCAGCAGGAGCCCCCGGCGGGACCACCGCACCCCCCACCAGTACAAGTACTACAAGTATCAGCAGGAGCCCCCGGCGGGACCACCGCACCCCCCACCAGTACAAGTACTACAAGTATCAGCAGGAGCCCCCGGCGGGACCACCGCACCCCCCACCAGTACAAGTACTACAAGTATCAGCAGGAGCCCCCGGCGGGACCACCGCACCCCCCACCAGTACAAGTACTACAAGTATCAGCAGGAGCCCCCGGCGGGACCACCGCACCCCCCACCAGTACAAGTACTACAAGTATCAGCAGGAGCCCCCGGCGGGACCACCGCACCCCCCACCAGTACAAGTACTACAAGTATCAGCAGGAGCCCCCGGCGGGACCACCGCACCCCCCACCAGTACAAGTACTACAAGTATCAGCAGGAGCCCCCGGCGGGACCACCGCACCCCCACACCAGTACAAGTACTACAAGTATCAGCAGGAGCCCCCGGCGGGACCACCGCACCCCCCACCAGTACAAGTACTACAAGTATCAGCAGGAGCCCCGGCGGGACCACCGCACCCCCCACCAGTACAAGTACTACAAGTATCAGCAGGAGCCCCCGGCGGGACCACCGCACCCCCCACCAGTACAAGTACTACAAGTATCAGCAGGAGCCCCCGGCGGGACCACCGCACCCCCCAACAGTACAAGTACTACAAGTATCAGCAGGAGCCCCCGGCGGGACCACCGCACCCCCCACCAGTACAAGTAGCTACAAGTATCAGCAGGAGCCCCCGGCGGGACCACCGCACCCCCCACCAGTACAAGTACTACAAGTATCAGCAGGAGCCCCCGGCGGGACCACCGCACCCCCCACCAGTACAAGTACTACAAGTATCAGCAGGAGCCCCCGGCGGGACCACCGCACCCCCCACCAGTACAAGTACTACAAGTATCAGCAGGAGCCTCCGGCGGGACCACCGCACCCCCCACCAGTACAAGTACTACAAGTATCAGCAGGAGCCCCCGGCGGGACCACCGCACCCCCCACCAGTACAAGTACTACAAGTATCAGCAGGAGCCCCCGGCGGGACCACCGCACCCCCCACCAGTACAAGTACTACAAGTATCAGCAGGAGCCCCCGGCGGGACCACCGCACCCCCCACCAGTAA